>NW_024044237.1:25886772-25905772 GCF_014851395.1 Micropterus salmoides | reverse complement strand
TTCTGTGATAACCAATGAGATGCATTGGATGGTCTGATGTATCACAACCATCTCACATCCTTCAGTCAGTGAAATACCAACAAGTTTCTTAACTAGAGACAATGTCAAGATGATCCTGTTATGGGTTACACTGCTTGTTCTTCATCAAGGATGTAAGTGCTATTTATATATTTATTTTATTAAGAATTTACATGCCAACTGGATAATTGCGCATCATATCTTTTCCACATCATACGCTAACTGTTATTTTATTTATTGTATGTTTTCTTTTCATTCAGATACGTTGGTTCCAGTGACCACTGTTCAACTTGGTGAATCTGCAACTTTCACGTGTGTTTTGCCTAAAGAAGAGATGAGCAGTGTAATACTCCACTGGTACAAGCAGCGTGCCGGGGATACTCTGAAATTAATTATGACGCTGTTGAAATCTGCAAAACCTGAGTATGCACCAGAGTTTGAATCTGAATCAAGATTCAAGGTAAATACTGATAAGAATATTAGCAACCTCACCATTTTGAGGACAATTCAAGAGGATGAGGGAATGTATCACTGTGCAATAACAGACTGGACTGTTCCTGAATGGAGTGGGACATATCTGTTAGTAAGAGGTAATAGTGTGATCTAATTTTACCAAGTTTTAAACTGTCATTAAGCATGTTGAATCATAAACAGTTTTATATCATGCAGGAAACACTCAAAGGACATTAAACTATACTGTCATTCAGGGAAAGACAGTATCTAATCCAGACCGTCCAGGAGACTCGATGACTCTCCAGTGTTCAGTCCTCTCTGACTATGACACGTGTCCAGGAGATCACAGTGTGTACTGGTTCAGAGCTGGATCAGATAAATCTCATCCAGACATCATCTACACTGATGGAAATGGACATGATGAATGTGACAAGAGATCTGACTCACAGAAAAGCTGTGTTTATCGCTTCTCTAAGAACGTCAGCTCCTCTGATGCTGGGACTTACTACTGTGCTGTGGCCGCATGTGGAGAGATATTTTTGGGAGAAGGAACTAAATTGGAAATTGGTATGACTTACTGTTCAACAATGGAAATAAGTCTCTCTATATGTTGATAAAATCATGATTGATAAGTGTCTTTGTTTTCTAGCTCAAACAACACATTGGGTATTCATTGCAATGGCGATATTAATTGTCTGCTTGGTCATTTCTGTTGTTGGAATTGTTGTCCTCATCTGCAAACAAAAAGTACACGAACAATATGAAGGTAAGTGTTGAGAACAAGGCAAATTTTTGCAAAAATTCTCTGGTTACATGACATATTTTAATAAAATGTATTTATGCATTTTATGTACAAGATTAGACAAACCTTTGCAATGCAGGTTTCAGAGTAAAATTATAATTTTGTATATTAGCTGAGTAATAATAGCATGCAATCTAAAAAAAAAATCACAAGTCTCATAGTGCTTGTTGTTGCTTTGTGTACCTCATTAAACTCAACATCTTACTATATTTTATGTGAATAATTAACTTCCACTTTTGGATATATACTTTATAACACTATACTCTTACTGAAAAGTCAAATTAAGTGCATTTATCTATTTTTATTATCATATTCATCTTTAGGAATGAAAAGTGTTGTTTCAGTAGCACAACATGACAACCTGTACCAACCAGAACATGACATTGTAAGTGATAATACCAAATTAATTGTTTTGTTATTCCATTAAAACACTTTGTAAGTACGTAATATATTTATATCAATATACATATTTATATATGTAACTTTTATTTTCTACACAGACTGAAGCTGAGGACAAATTGAACTATGCTGCACTGATTTCTCAGAGAAAAAAACAAGAGGAAGAAAGAAGAGAGAGATTGCTGAGGACAGTCTGTACTCTAAAGTTAAATGTTGATGTGTTTATTATGTTAATCATTTAATCAATATGTGGTTGCATTTGTTTTTTGTTTTTTCATTTTAGCTCAATTGCTCAACTGTTATAATTGAGGATATCAAGACAGTCAAAGCTTATAAAAAACTTTTGTTGCATTTCTTACATATAATTACATCTGAGGTTTTTAATTGTATAATTCAAAATGTACTTTTTTGAAAAATGCTCATCGACTTAAGCTGAAATTATCTGTATATTCTGCAATGAAGAATTCTTTAAGCAGCTCAAATAAAAATAAATTTTTCCTTAAAAACATTAACCATATGAAATGCTTAGTTATTGTGGTTTTAATATTTCTAAATATCCCTTTTATGAACCTGCAAATGATTATTTCCTCTTTAAATCACTTTCATGTAATGACAAATGAAATTGATGCAATGATAAACCTATAAAAGATTATCACCCAAATAGCTAGCTGTGTAAAGCATTGTAGTCTCGTTTAGCTAGTTGTTTAGGCAACTCGCTCTCACTCCAAAGATGTCACATATAGGGACGCATGGTCAAGACCCATTGGCATCAGTTTGTAACATACTAGGAAGCCAGTTCAACGCACCTAGGAAGCCCTGTAACATAGGACACTTTTTACTGGGACAGATGCCCCTGTATTCATGTGCTGTGTCCCAGTATAAAGATCAACTGCCCTTGGCATCGTTGGTCAAGTTAGCAATAACTGGCTACATCTGCAACAGCCGGTCAAATTAGCGATAACAGATATGCAATGCCCGGTTACACTTTAAAAATAAAACTACTGGTCAACGCTGTGAAACGAGTCAAAGATGAAAGCAACTGTTTACAACTTTGATGAGAGGATAAAGAGGGACTATACTTTTGGGCACGAGATGAGGGAAAAAAATAAATGACAATGCAGTCAGGTAAACTTGTTTTATCTCAAGGTCTGATGTCAGCAAACAGTAGCCTAAGTTAATGTTAATGTGCAGCTGCAGTGAATGTCTGTGTCAGTCTTGCTAACCCAGCTGGGTAGTGTATCTCTTGGTCTGTCTGTGTCTTGGTGTCTTTCCAGCCTTTGTGCCTGTACAATGAAATACAACTATTATTTCAGAAAAGATCCCGTCGCACGTAACCATACATTTATACGTGTGCACGAAATGACAAGTGCACATTCCAGCAGCAACCTCTGATGGACCAGTCTATACACTGATGTGATAGGCACGCTGACATCATTTTAAAACAAGACAATGATTATCTATCTCTCAGTGAAGATTTAGTTACAACTCTGGACTAATGCAAGATGGAAAGCAGTGGATGCACATTGAATATTGAATATTATAAGGTTGATTAGCAGGGCAGAAAGGGCAATATGGATGCACATTTCTCAGTAAATAATCATCATCATGTATTCAGTCAAGTCATGGCATAAGTAGTATTTTACAGTTGAATGTATTAGAGGATAACATTAATATCTATCATGTATTGTTATCTGTACTAGCACAGCAAGTCCCACAGACCCAGGTGAAACACAGGCAGCCTCAGCCAGTACTACCACAGCCAGAGATGTACAGCCAGCATCAGATACATGCAGCTCAGACCCTAATGGAACACTTGCTGCTCCACCAAATGGCCCAGCATATTGGCCCCGAGTCTTAACAGACTTTATGAAGACTGAGTTAGAGCGCAGAGGTCCATTCAAACCAGCATTGGTCTAGATTTTTATTCAGGCTTATTACAGAGACAGACGGGAGGATTGTAGTGAGAGCACTGCAGCTCAGGAGTGCAGATCAGGAGTGGCTCTGATCAAAGACCTTTCTGTCATGGCAGTGCCAAAAACAATGCGCTAAGCAAGGGAAGCTGGTAAAGCACATACTAACACATTTTAAACACTCAAAAATGTATATGGGAATGGGGGGGGGCTAACAATGCCCCTGCCCTGTAGCATCATTTATGAATGCTAATAGCCGGTGTAGGATGTAAATAGCAGAAATGTCCAAATAAGGTGGTGGATCAGGTGGAAGGGTGTGCCAGAAACCTAACTGGACATTGCATATTTATTATTGCTAACTTGACCATGGAGTGGAGTGAGAATGTTTTGGTTTGGGTATACAGCCCTAACATTTTTGTATGGTTCGGTATCAATGTACTCATTAACATTATCTGTCTAGCATCTGTATTGTAGCAGACAGGAAAAGTTAGCTAAAAGAAGAGTTACCGTAAAACTTAGATTAATTGCCCGGGCTTCTACTTGCTAAAATCACTGAATCGACCCTTCCTATATTTGGGCCAGATGTCCATAGGTGACAGGCCTTTAATTTCTTTAGCACAAAACATTTGCTCAGCAAAGATTTGAAAATGGCTACTAGAAACTGTTTATTTTAACCAATATGAATGTTACTTGTATTAAAATGTATTTATCAAATAGTGTTGTCATGATACTAGAATTTCGAACTACCTTGAAAAATATTGATATTCAATACCATTTTCGATACCACGGGGAAAATTGACACAACATTGACTAAATTACTGAATATAACCACTGAATTATCTTAGCAAGTAAAGTTAATAGTACTGTGTCTTAATTTAGTTTTAGTTTTTCTTTAACTTAGTTTTGAGAATTATACTTGTCTGTTAGGCAAACAACAGGATAACTATCTTATCAACAACAGTTTACTGTGCCATCTTGTTTAATACCTCAGTGACGTTGAAAGGGGGAGACGTCTGCAACCTCTGCAGGTTCTCTATAGAGGACGGCATGTCAGTCCTGCTGGTGCTCTGCTCTTTCCTTCCCATGTAATCATCAATTGGGCTATAACTGTCCAAGTAGGATGGACCAGAGCACGATACTGGACTGTAGACAGGTTGTGGAGATCTCTTAAGGGAACTTCAATTGACGGTAGAGATCCACTCTCATGTTCCACTCACCTCCGGGTGACAGGAGGGACCACTCCCTCATGCTGCTCTGAGCTTGTGATGTTACATGGCTGGTCCTGTTTGTTTCCAACCTGTGTGCCTCAAGAATTTCGGCTAGCTTTATCAGGACCAAGCCATGGCGGCATCCATACCAGCCGTGGGTCAGTGCTGCCTTGCAGCCAGAAAGGGTGTGTTGCAAGCTCTGGCTCGGGGAGTTGCAGAGTTGGCAAGTCTCCTCTGAGTCTTACCAGTGGTGCAGGTTCCAGGGACTGGCAAGGGTTTTGTACGTGGCTCTCACCACTGGTGGCCTTGGTACGTGCAAAGCCCCTTTTCCGCCACTGGTACCAGCTCGAATCGAATCGACTGTACTCAGTTTTGGCCTGCCGTGTTCCATTGCAGATTGTACCCCCTTAGTGTAGCTTGTCGTCACAACAACGCATTACACAACTGCTGCAACATAATGTTCAATGCGACCCACACCCACAACCCACACCAGCTGTCTCTTGATTTATGTTAATATATTTAAACATTACTCAGAATGTAAAAACAGAATAGTGGTGCAAAAATCTTACAGTTTTGTTGCTGGAGTCTCTGCTGCACTGGATGCAGTGGTGGGTGAGCTGATGTTGTGTGGATGGCGTAGGAGACTTAGACAGCGGTACTGAAGTTGCAGATGAATCGACGGTAGAAGTTTGCGAAGCCGAGAAAGCGCTGTACCTGTTTAACGGAGGTGGGGGTTGGCCAATCTGCAACTGCCTGAATCTTAGATGGGTCGGCACGGAGGCGCCCCCCCCTCGATTATGAAACCAAGGAACTGGACAGTGGGGGTGTGGAACCTCGCATTTCTCGGCTTTGACAAAGAGTCTGTTCTCCAGGAGCCGCTGCAGAACCAGACGGACATGCTCGACGTGTTGGGCAGGGTCGCGAGAGAAGATCAGGATATCGTCCAGATATACAAAGACGAAGCGGTGGAGGAAGTCTCGGAGGACATCATTGATTAACGCTTGGAAGATTGCGGGGGCGTTGGTGAGGCCGAAGGGCATGACTAAATACTCGTAATGACCAAGGGGGGTCTTGAAGGCGGTTTTCCATTCGTCCCCCTCTCGGATCTGCACCAGGTGGTAAGCGTTTCTTAAATCTAATTTGGTGAAAATAGTGGACCGAGAGAGGGACTCGAAGACGGAGTCCATGAGCGGGAGGGGGTACTTATTTTTTATGGTGATGGCGTTAAGCCCCCGGTAATCGATACAAGGGCGAAGGGTCTGGTCTTTTTGGCGACATATATTCGTTACCCGCTCCCTCTTTCTCTCTCTCTCTCTCCCTCTCTCTCGTGAACACCGCTGTACAAACCTGTCCAACGTTAGAATAACCCCCCTACCCGCTTTCATTCTGTGGGAAACACTGGAAAGTAATATAGTAACGTAACTAGTAATATAACTAGTTACTTTTATCACCCAGTAATAAGTAAAGTAATAATATTACTTTTTTAAGGAGTAATAAGTAATTAGTAATATATTACAATTTCTGAGTAATTTGGGCAGCACAAAGAATCAGAATCAGTTTTATTGCCAGGTATGTGTACACATATTTGACTCAGGATTGTACATTGCTCACGATGTGCTTACTTATACAATAATAAAATAATAATATAATAATAATAAAATCAGACACAAACTACAGAGTAGACAACACTAATATACACACTATGAACAAAACAATATAGACATATTGACAAATAGTGCAGTAAATCAGAGTGCAAAGGATGCAAGAGTAAATTATTCTCATTATGTACATGTTGAAGGTGGATATGATATACAGGTACACATACACGCATACATGTACACATGTACACAGTGTGATGGAGCATAGTGCAAAGGATGCTGGAAAAAATAAATAAGACCTATGACCTTATGACCTGAGGTAGGTGTACAGTATATACAAAATGACATAGTATGAACATAGTATGAACAGCACTGAAATAGAGAATGGTGAATAAATAAATAATAATTTAAAAAGTAAAATGTTATGCAGCTATTAAAAGTGTCCCTGCACTCGGTCACCTGTTATAACATCTGCATATATTTCTCATGCTGGCTCACTCCTAAATAGAACTGAGCCATCAACAAACTCATGACTTAAACCAGTGTATTATCTGCTAAAAAATCGAAATATTTTGTGACTTTGGTCTATGGGCATTCAGCATTTCTGCTGCTACCGTTAGCACAAACCTTCATTGAGGTTCACTGACTACACTTCTCCTCTACTTTGACGGCTCAGCTACTTTTCTGTAATCCGCATTTACTCCTACGCACTCACACATACATATGCATTTACCCATAAACATGGTTCTCATATGTAAGTGTTATTTTATAATTTTTTTTAAGAATGTACGTGGCAACTAGACAACTCTCATCATACATTTTACACATCATACACTGTTATTTTATATATTTATATTATATTTATTTATTTCATTCAGATACATTGGTTCCAGTGACCACTGTTCAACTCGGAGAATCTGCAACCTTCACATGTGTTTTGCCTATTCAAGAGTTGAGCAGTAGAAAACTCCACTGGTACAAGCAGCGTCCCGGGGACACTCTGAAATTAATTATGAAACTGGTGAAATTTGCAAAGCCTGAGTATGCACCACAGTTTTCTGAATCAAAATTGAAGGTAAATACTGATAATAATTTTAGCAACCTGACCATTCTGAGGACAATTCAAGAGGACGAGGGAATGTATCACTGTGCAGTAACAGATTGGACTGATCCTACATGGAGTGGGACATATCTGTTAGTAAAAGGTAATAGTGTGATCTACTTTTACAAAGTTTAAAACTGTCATTAAACATGTTTAATCGTTAACAATTGTATGTCATGCAGGAAACACTCAAACTATACTGTCATTCAGGGACAAACAGATCGTCCAGGAGACTCGATGACTCTCCAGTGTTCAGTCCTCTCTGACTATGACCACAAGACGTGTCCATGAGATCACAGTGTGTACTGGTTCAGAGCCGGATCAGATAAATCTCATCCAGACATCATCTACACTGATGGAAATGGACATGATGGATGTGACAAGAGATCTGACTCTCAGAAAAGCTGTGTTTATCGCTTCTCCAAGAACATGGACCAGATGAAATGCTTATCTTGAAATAACGTTATGTTCTTTTAATATTTGTACAATTTAATAAATGTTAATAGGTAGGTAGGTAGGTTTATTGTCACAATACAATAAGTTGTAGAGTGAAACTGAGTTTTGTAACTTCCTTCTGCTACATAGCAGACAATATACATCAATAAAGAATCAATTGTGAAAAATGGTAAACAGAAATAAACTATCATCACTGGAGCAGTGCTGAGGATGAATGAGAGTTTAAGAGTCTGATAGCTTGGGGGGAAAAGCTGCTCTGCAGTCTGGTGGAGCAGCAGCTGAAACTTCTATATCTCTTCCCAGAAAGCAGCAGGGTGAATCGACTGTGGCTGGGGTGGGTACTGTCCTTTAGTATCCTTTGGGCTCTGCGTAGGCATCTCACCTCACCGATATCACTGATGCTCAGGAGATGGGTACCAGTGATCTTCTGAACAGTTTTAATCACCCGCTGCAGAGCCCTCCGGTCCTGGGCTGTGCACATCCCATGGCAGTTTGTGATGTTTCTAGTCAGGATGCTTTATATTGCTCCTCTGTATAAGCTGACAAGAACTTGGCATGGGAATTTGGCCTTCTTAAGCTTCCTCAAGAAATACAGTCGTTTCTGAGCCTTCTTCACCAGCGTGGAGTTGTGATTGACCATGTCAGGTTCTCCGTGATGTTAATACTTTTTTCTACCTACATGCATCCTCTGTTCTTATTAGCTCTAAGAGTCCTCCATCAGTTGTGCAACGCTTCATGAGGAAAAGAAACAGCTACTTTGTCTGTTAATCCTACATTTAAATTATTATTTCCCCTTTAAATCACATAAATGTAATGTGAAATGAATTTATATGCATTGATGCAATGATAAGCCTACAAAAAAATATAACTCAAATTGCTAGCTGTGTAGAGCATTGTTGCCTCTTTTTTCACCACTGATCCGATAACGACACTTGCCTACTTCTCGTGGCCAATACTGATCCGATAACTGACTCTTCCGTTTCTTCACATTTTTGTAAATAAAAAAACAAGTTTTGATGCTTTTAAAGAGATATTATGTGATTTTGCAGTTTGATAAACTCATGAACGCGCATTGCCATGGTAACCAGTCCTACTCTGCTGAAATATAGCAGAATCCACAGCGTCTGCTGTCTGAGAGCACGTTAGCCTCAATAAGAGGGCATGTTTTAGCAGCACTGTAGAAGGTATGACAACTAGCTTGTCAATGTTTAAATATGTATTGAAGCAAAATACTTTTCTAAGCCTAAATCTAAGACACGGAGTCTAGTTTATTTATTGGTAGGATTATCGAGAGGAACTTCAATAGTTACAATTAGTGAACAAACATCAAGCAAACGACATGTAAGCACACAAATACAGCATCCAAAACACAACAGAGCATTTGAAATAGTTTTTACAAAAATACAGGGACTGATAAGAGTTGGGAAGCACATGAGTGACTGTTTATCTCCGGGGCGGAAGTCAATGCTAACAGTGGGGCTAACCTCCTTCACTTTATTCAACAGTTGGCAAGCAACACGCGGGAGCTGCAGTCTTTATTCACCAGCCACTGTAAATTCTACTGTACATTTACTGCTGAATAAGCCTTATTGCTGACCCATTTCTCTCTATTTCTCCTCTACCGCACACATACTGACCACTGCGGCTAAGCCAACAAAGCTAACCAGCTAACGTTAGCCTACTCACCTGTCCACCAGAAACAGACCAACCTCAGCATCAGTTTTTATTCCTTTCAAATCTTGTAGCTATAGAGTCCTGTAATGAGTCCAGCATGTTGGAATGGACCGCTGTTTGTTTACATTCTCTCTCCCACTGCTTCGAGTGCACCACCGCCAACTGCTGCTCGCTCCAAGCAGCTTTCTTTGTGCTCGATTTACAGACCCAGGGCTGTGCAGGAAAACCGGATTTTTTTCCCAGAGTACACGAAAAAAGGAGGGCTACCTACCCATGAGGAAATATTTGCATTTAACAAAAAGTGTATTGGATAATAATCGCAAAGTATCTCTTTAATGGAGGGGATCATGTCTGCTGCTGTGGCTGTAGCCTTGTTTTATACAGTCTATGGCTGTAGCTTAGCTAATATCTCTGTCAGCTGTTGAAATGCATCAAGAATAGTCAACATGTTTTTAATAAGAGCCAAGCAAGTAAGTCATAGTCTACTTCATATGCTACCAGCAATCGCTTCTACTCCAGCAATTTCCTCGGGATGTTAAATGTACTGTTCCATTGTGCGGCTGTATCTTGTTGGAGCCAGTTATTCTCAAAGGTTCAGTGTGTAATATTTGTAGGGATTTATTGACAGAAATGCAATATAAAATCCATAACTATGTTTTCAGTGCTGTATAAAGACCTTATATAATG
The DNA here is from genome assembly GCF_014851395.1 of Micropterus salmoides. NCBI lineage: Eukaryota > Metazoa > Chordata > Actinopteri > Centrarchiformes > Centrarchidae > Micropterus > Micropterus salmoides. The sequence goes on along the minus strand of NW_024044237.1, from coordinate 25,895,465 downwards.
AATCATTCCTGATAATGAGCCATTTCTATCTACATAACCGTTACATAGAGTTAGTCCAACTTTAGCAATGCAAATGAAAACTGTTGTTTGATAGAAATTGAACATAATCAAGAGAAGGGACATCTGGCGCTGCTCTGCTAGCGACATTTACATTTATTCATTTAGCTGATGCTTTTATCCAAAGTGACTTACAATTGCTATACATGTCAGAGGTCGCACGCCTCTGGAGCAACTGGGGTTAAGTGTCTTGCTCATGGACACAATGGTTGTGTCCGCTGTGGTTCTCATTTCAGCCACAGGAAAGCCCACCCTTGGGGATGGACGCGTTACACACGCGCCATTGCCAGAAGGGCTGCTGTTTGCGTCCCCCCCCACCCCATCTCATCCCTGCAGTTAGGTGAGGTGGGAACGTTCGTTCGTCATTCTGGTAGAAGTGACGCAGCCTACAGTGACAGAGCCCTGGCCTGTACCTATGGTCTGGGGGGCTCTGTCACAAGGGTGAGGCTTCATATGCACAATGCCAGTGTTGGACCAGCCTCTCCAGGTTTTTCTCCTAAAATTGTGGAGAGGCAGACTCAGGCTGGTCTATCCGCTGAGGTCGCACAGACCATCCAAGCGCCGGGCAGTCTCCACCACATATTGCTAAGTGGTTGGGCTTTCAGCGTTGATGCATTGAGAGGGAGACGGATCTGCCTACCTGTTCGCTGGGATCTGTTTTCTCTTTCCTGCAAGGTCTGATGGAGAAGGGGCTGTCACGCTGCAGCTATCTCTCCTGTCACAGGGGGTTTGGTGACAGAACAGTCTTCACCCACTCCCTCGTGATACTCTTTCTGCAGGGTGTGAGAAGACAGCGACTGGTGTCGTGTCTCTCGGCGCCTCAGTAGGACTTGCTGCTTATGTTGGTGGCTCTAATATCTGCACCTTATGAGTGTCTGTATCAGTGCAGTGACTAAAACCCTGTCCAAGAAGAGCCTGGCCAGCTGGCTTTGTGAGTGAATCTCCCAAGCCTGTACACGGGCGGGAAGAGACCCACCCTTACTGGTGCGTGCACATTCCACTCGGAAGTGTGGAAGTGTCTACGACCCTTTTCAGCGGGGTGTGTGTCTAAGAGATCTGCACAATGGCATCTTGGCCCTTACTGTGCCCGTTTGTGCGTTTTGGTCTCTTGGATATGTCGGGCTCCTTCTCGGGATCCAGCTCGCAAGTGCGACCTAGGATCTGAAAAGTGAGGACCTGGTGACTACTGGGTGTAGAGGGGGAACATACACTGGCAGTGCCTAACGTTCCAGTGAGAAGTCAGGGCAGTCCAGGTTTTAATGGTCAGGCCAAGCCCCTATTGGTCCAGCGACCTTCTCAGGGGTGTCCCACCATTCTGTTACTAGGTGATGTGGTGGTCGGGGCTTTGGCCGGCCTGTGGCCGACCGGGTTGGTGTGGTGGACTTTGGCTTGTCGCGGCTAGGGCGGACAGTCATCGGGCTCCACCCACTGTACCCATAGAGTCCAGTAGAGGGCGGAGCCTGTGTGAGATAGAACGAAGGTTACGATATGGTAACCCTAGTTCTATAAGCACAGACGGAGCCCTCTACCGATGAGCCCTGCCGCTCTGACGACATCTGCTGAAGCGGTCAGATGCTGAGGCAGTAGGGACACTGCTATTTATACGTCACGCATATATCGGTAGCGACGTCCTATTGGTCGGTTACGTGCACGATAAAATTTCAGTGGGCAAGTTTGTGCGTGTGATTGGAGGAGGTAGTATCCCCATAGAGTCCAGTAGAGGGCTCCGTCTGTGCTTATAGAACTAGGGTTACCATATCGTAACCTTCGATCTGTGACAGGGGTCACACACTATGTGAGCTGACAGCGGCTCTTTCACCCGACAGTTGGTCTCCAAACCATATTTTGTCAAGAAAACACAAATGAAATGTGAAACGGGAAATGACGCGAACCTACAAAACAGCTGTTGTTTGTTATTATAAAGCTACCAATTATAAAGACAAAAAATCTGGATGGAAGAATGGATTAGCACACGCAGGTAGCAGGGATCGTCTGAGCTACAGAGAGAGCTGGAGGTGAGTAAAAAGTGTTCTGCGGTGAAAACCAGCTGCCTGCTCTCATTGGCTGGATGTGAATGTCGAGTCGGCCGACTCTTCCAGATATTTGGCATGCTAGATAACTGGCAGATGTCATCGATGTGTCCGAAATGTGTCGGGGAGCCGTTTTGACGCGTCCTTGAGTGGTTCCATCCAGTTTGTTGCTTTTATTTTGTGGTATTTGGATTACGTTACTGATTGGAATTAACAAGTAATTGGTAACTGTACTGGATTACATTTTTAAAGTAATCCTCCCAACCCTAGCTACACATTCATAGTCTAGCGCTTCTCTCAAAGGACCTTAATTAATTGCTATGTTTGTTGTGTTGCAAACCAGCTGTTGCATTCCTTCCCCCCAAAGAGTATCTGAAACCTTTGGTAGGTTGGTATAAGCTGAGGTGAGCTGGCAATATTTAGGTTCAGACACTCCTGACGGAGTAGATGTGGGTAACACCACAGGTTAGGAGCACAGCCTTTACCAACTTCTACTTTCTAAATACTTCCTAAGAAGTTGAGCTAAGAGTAGTGTCATCCAGCCAAAACTCCTTGGTTTACGTAAAACAATTCTCTCATAAAATATATGAAAGTCAAAAGCCTTTTGCAGGTCCAGCCATGTTAACTACACAATTTGTAAAACTGAAAACTGGCTAATATCACAATATGAAGAAAACAGAAAACGGATGTTATTTTATTTTATTTTTTATTTTAATGTTTTTCTTACATTCAGTATTCATTCTGAATTTGATTGATTATTCAAGATCAAAGACAAACAATAATAATAGAATAATAATAAAATAATGATTCTATATCTATTATTGCTTCAATAATAATACTAATAATAATAAACTTTATTTTTACAGCACTTATGAAAACAGAGTTACAAAGTGCTTTACATGTACATATAGGACAGGATAGAAATAAATGGAAGAACTAAAATAAAAAAGGGCTGTTTTATAAAGTATGTTTTAAGATGTTAAAAGATGCTATTGGTCCTGTGAGCCTCAGGTTCTTAGACAGAGTGTTCCAGAGTTCTAAGGGGTTCTAATTGCAAAAGCCTGGTCACCTTTAGGGCCCATGTCCACCAAAGCGTTTTTTGCCAGCTGAAAACACCAGCTAGTGCAAGTAGTTCAACTGGGTTCATGTGATTTTGTGGGCAAGGAAACATCTCGGTGAGTATCACCATTTAGTCCAAGAGCTGAGGTTCGACGAAGCCGGTTCCAGGATAGTAACCGTTGCTACGGTGTGGTATTTGCCCCGCCCTTCCTCTACTGTGATTGGACAGCTGGGTAAAAAGTGACAGTAACGAGCGCAGTGTTTTTCCCAAAGTTGAACATTTTTCAACAACTAACAGCTTTGGTGGACACGGGCCTAGTCTTCAGCCAGGACTTTGGAACAGCTAACAAGGCCCTGCCTGAGGATGTGAGGCTCATAGGGGAGCACCAATTCAGCAAACAACCAGGCAACATCACAAAACATAAGTGCTGTTCCTGCCCTTCACTAAGCCCTCTAAAATTAACAATTACATTACTGTAAAACTTCACCTGAACAGGAATCAAAGCTGCATGAACATTAGTAGTAGTAGATGTTCATTCCTCACTGATTGTCTCTCATGCCAGAGTATATACACTCCTGTTGTAACTCTCTCTTATTTGTCCGTCTTTGAGTTTGTCTTGAGGGGAAATTCAGCGCTACATAGTTCAGTGCCTTCTCTTCACCGTCCTGCAGATGATAATCATGATGGTTAGATGTTAGAGATGTAATTCCGCAACCAATTAATAGTGGATCATTTTAATACCTAACATTAAGAGCTATAGTGTCCAATGTGCTATAAAGAGTCTAAAGATTGCTGTTTTCTGTTTTCTGTTCTAACCTAATATAAAATCAATTGGACCAGAAAACATTTTTTAAGAAGTCTAATGTTTTGTTGAAGGATAAAAATTTACATAACTTCACGTTTTCTATTAATGAAGAAATGTTGTTGGTCAACGAAACTGGCAAGTCTAAAAAATGTTGATACTGAACAGGTCAGTTAAATGTTCATTGAGAAATTCTTTTCCTTTTTTTCTGTTTTTGTTGACTACTGCATTTTCAAACTTGTTCAGGGTTATGTTTGAGCATTGGCAGCATTTGGTAAAGGAAAGACTGTGGTTTAGTTTACTACAGAAAAAGTCTGAAGTGATTTGAGACACAACATGTTTCTTAACATTTCTGAAAACACAATCTTTGTCTAATATTAACTAAAGTGTTTTTATTGACTAAACTTAACCACAGAGTCTGGATGTGAAGCTCCTTACCTTTGACCACCTCCCTGTTACTACGTTGTAGAAGAAATGTGGCCTTTTCATTCAAAAAGCACATTTCCCTGAACATAATCCAGGCAGCAATTACACCATCACAATGTATATGGGAGACCAATTTGGTATTATTTAAACATAATTTCTAGGATATATACATATGTGACTGTCCTCACAAGAGGCCTTGTGACCTATCAGCAAGCACACATAAACAATATATGTTACATTTAAGTTACAAAGCCCTCCAGCAGCTGTAGTATTTATGATACTTTTCAATCAGGAGTAAAGAAGGAAGTAATGTGATGTTGGTGATGTGGCCGGGGTAGATGGATTGGTAAACACAGTGTCACACTTTAAAGTGGGATACCTGTTTACCGTTTTTTTGACTACTATGACCAAGATCATTTAAAAAACTTAACCAAGTCTTCATTATTTTAACAATGCCGACGAAGGTCTCCTAACGTTAACATTATACTTATTGTCACCCAAACTATGATGTTTTTCCAACGCTAACCAAATTGTTTTAGTGCCTAAGGGCCCATGTCCACCAAAGTGTTTTTTACCAGCTGAAAAAGCCAGCTGCTATTTTGAAAAAACCTAGATGGGAGCACTAGGGTGCGTTTTTGAGGTGCAGCATTCTTTTTCTGACTGCTTTGGTTGCTATGATACATAATCGTGGTTGCAAGTAGTTCTACCTCACTTTCCTGGATGGAAGAATGTAAATACAGAATAGAGTGCTTGCTCTGGCCCTTGCTCTGTATGAAGAGAAGGCTGAAGCAGGTAGAGAGAGTGGATGGAAGCATCTCGGCAAGTAACGTTACCACCATGTGGTCCAAGAGCTGAGGTTGGACGAAGCCCGGTTCCATGATAGTAACCGTTTCTATGGTGTGGTATTTGTCCCGCCCTTCCTCTACTGTGATTGGACAGCTGGGTAAAAAGTTACAGTGACAAGCTCAGCGTTTTTCCCATAGTTGAACATTTTTCAACTCTCGGCGACTGGAATATAAATACCCAGCGCTCAGCGTCCCTCGTCACGCTACTGCCGTTTTTTCCAACTTGGAACTTCCATTGGAATGAACTGAAATTAATGAACTGGCGTCAGAAAAAAACGTTCGGTGGACACGGGCCCTAAGCCTAACCAAACATTCACCACAGCTGTGTAAGATCAGAAAACAATTACATTTTTAAAATCATCAATGGAATGTATTCCAGTGGGAAATAACGATTATTATGATTCAATTCTCATATACATTAGATGATATTTAATTATATTTACCACATAACTTGGTTGATTCTCATCTGATCTGTCATGCTCAGCATGCTTGGAAGCCGTTACTCCTCCTATTAATGAAAGCAAGTCACAAATGGCAATAAAGGTATTTTTAAATATACTGTAAAACTTCAATTAATAGTCCTGGACTTTATTTGCTTAAAACACTGAAGTCACCCTGCCTATTCTTGGGACAGGCATCTATATTGGATAGGTTGTTAATTCCTTTACCATGCCAGTAAATCTATGATATTTTGGTGCTCATTGTTTACATAAAATTAATTAAACGATGGGCTGTGGAGAATCTAACCATCTAACATGTGTATCATGTCCATATTGACAAAAATGTAAACATTTATATTTGTATGCATGATCTAAGCAACTCAGGCAGGCGACCCTATCGGCTTCAAGAGGTTTTGTACATCCAAAGAAAAACCAGACCAGGGGTCTCATTTATAAAACTGTGTGTATAGAATCCTCACTAAAAGTGTACATGCGCCCAAAAGCCAAAAACTGTGCATACGCACAAATGTAAGCAAGTTCCCTTTATAAATCACAATCAACTTGAAATGTGGCGCATATGAGGGAGCTCCATGTCCGACCCTTCAAACTCCCATAGTTCCCTATAAATGGTCAGTGAAACGCCCCTCATTAATATTAATACATACTGACTGCATGAAGAAAAGGAGGCTAATTCTGATAGATAATCTACAAAATGAAATTTAACTCCTGACGCTCCTTTTGGTGAAGCTGAAGCATGTTGTGGAAGCATGCGTTCCACTTTGTTTAAACATTTATTTAGGCTACACAAACACTCCACTCACTTAACAAGGCTGCCTATCATTAAAAGAAATATGACTTGTTGTGAATGACATAAGCCGAAAGATTTACTTAATAAAATAGTGTTATATTTTCCATAACATGTTTTTACAAGCAGCGCATCACATCCACACACTGGCGCACAGCGTTTGGCTCAATAAGGCAACACACATGTGATAACAATGTATGAAATTATGCTCTCGTATTTGCTTGACTGATGCACTGAAAACAGCATCAATTTAAATATAATTCACACCTTCTTTATGAGAATAAATTGCACTGCAAGTAGCTTATTAATTAATATTATACCTGATTAAACTGTACAACATATTTGAGGCATTCTTTTGCATCTTTTGTGTTTGTGATCCTAAATCTGGATCTTTTTGTGTGCGGTGCAAATGATCTTAAATTGTGGGGGTTTTGCGCACTTCAGGGAAAATAATCAAACGGGTGTTTGTTCATTCAGAAAGGCTTTAAGCCTAAAATACTTAGAGTTTGCGTGGAGGACTGCACATTCTCCTGCCAAGTATGTTTTTTATAGATTTGCTTGGGAAGTGGCGTACGCACATTTCCAGCCCTGTTTATAAATAAGACCCCAGGCGTTTAACTGAGATCTGCTTTTATTTGTAAAAACTTGGCACCAGGCCAGTAAAAGGGACTGCTGTTTATTGGGATTAGGCTTTTGTTGAAGTTTTATGGCATGTCAGTGTTGGCGTCTGACTTGTCTCAAATAATACAAATACACACACGATGAACCTACCTTTGCAATGTTCACAAACAGGCTTGTAATTTCTTGAGATAATTAGAGCAACAATCACAATCACACAGCCGGCCAGCAGTGTCCCAAGCACAATGATGAAAGGGCACAGTTCTTGTCCTGGAATGAGATAAAAATCCCAAAGAGACACTTAACTATTATATATACACCTTACTGACACAATCACAACAAAAATTATCAAATAAACTGCAGAGAAGATGAACGTATAGAGGCAAGGGCCTTGACAGGACAAAGAGTGACTCAGGAAATTGAAAGCAATCACACAGCGACAGACACACAGAGAAAGTACACAGAAAGAACAAAAAGAGAGAGTAGTGGAGGCAGCCAAACCTCACACATGAAAGGACTGTATATAGATGCATTACATAGGTGTTGCCAGTACAAGTATACCTCTCGCAACCTGTAAATAGTATAACCTAATTCACTGGTTCCCAACCTTTGTGGCTTGTGACCGTTTGAAACACAAGGTCAACTCACCATCGCTCATCTGGCCTGATCAAAGAGATAATACTATCCTGTATTAATATTATTTTATTTTTCTTTCTTATGTACTGTAACATCTCTTTGAAATTGCATGTCATATTTAATTTTAAAAATATTAATAAAAATAATAATTTTTTATTAGAAAAAAAGATAAATTTCCCAAAAATAAACATAATTTTATGAAGCACAAGAATGTTTTTGTTTCTCTTTCCTATTATTGACACTAATTAGAAAGCAGCATAATAATAATCAATATAGCTAAATAAGACTTTAAAACATACTTGTCTCCACTTTAGTTCCTTCACCAAACAGGATTTCTCCACATGCGACCACAGCACAGTAGTACGTCCCAGCATCAGAGGAGTTCTGGATAGTTTTGGATAGACTGTATTCACAACTCCTGATCACATCTTTGTCAGCTCGACTCTGAGAGTAAATAACACTTGGATAAGATTCTTCTGATCCAGCTCTGAACCAGTATACAAAGTGTTCCTCTGGACACTGGACTCTGCTTGTATTGTTCTTGAATTGAAATGAACAGTTAAGAGTCACTGAGTCGCCAAGATGGACTGCCTGAGTGTCCGGACTTTGTCTTATGTAGACAGATTTCTTCAGATTTTTGTGATCTGTGCGATTCACAAAATGGAAGGAATTAAGTCATTTATTGGGTATTGACACAGACATGGCAAACAAAAACATTGAAGTAAACATACTTTACCATTTACAGCCAACAGTGCGCCATTAATATTTTCCATTTTGTATGCCGATCCTTCTTGACAGAAGTATGTTGCTTCGTCTTCTTTGGTTACATTTTTGATGTGAAGAAAATACTGAGCGTTCCCTCTTGTGACTGTAAATCTTGATTTGTCAAATTGTCCTTCAAGTTTTAACTTCTTAAAAGATCCTGCTGCAACTGTTTGGACCATATATCCAAACTTCAGTTTATACCAGTAAAA
>NW_024044237.1:25856996-25886272 GCF_014851395.1 Micropterus salmoides | reverse complement strand
ATTGCAAAGTTTGTTTGATCTTGTGCATAATATGCATAAATGCATTTGAATCTTATATGTCAATGTAACCACGGAACTTTTTCATTGTTCACAACACTTACCTTCACATTGTTGATGTACTTTTTGTTTGCAGATGAGGACAACATTTCCAACAGCAGAAATGACCAAGCAGACAATTAATATCGCCATTGCAATGAATACTGAATGTGCTGTTTGCACTAGAAAACAAACAAAGACAATCATAATGTCATCAACACATTTTTAAAATTGCTTCCATTATTGAACACCAAGTCATACCAATTTCCACTTTAGTGCCATCTCCCAAAAATATCTCTCCACATGTGGCCACAGCACAGTAGTAAGTTCCAGCATCAGAGGAGCTGACGTTCTTAGAGAAGCGATAAACACAGCTTTTCTGAGAGTCAGATCTCTTGTCACATTCATCATGTCCATTTCCATCAGTGTAGATGATGTCTGGATGAGATTTATCTGATCCGGCTCTGAACCAGTACACACTGTGATCTCCTGGACACGTCTTATTGTCAGAGTCAGAGAGGACTAAACACTGGAGATTCATCAATTCTCCTGGACGGTATGGATCAGATACTGTTGTCCCCTTAATGACAGTATAGTTTGATGTCCTCTGAGTGTTTCCTGCGCGATACAAAACTGTTAAAAATTTGATCTCCAAAAAATTTTTCAAAGCTTAAGAACCACAGACATAGAATATAGCTCATTTCACATGCTTAATGAAAGTTTAAAACTTTGTTAAAGTAGATCACATTATTACCTTTTACTAACAGATATGTTCCACTCCATTCAGGATTAATCCAGGCTGTTACTGCACAGTGATACATTCCCTCATCCTCTTGAATTGTCCTCAAAATGGTCAGGTTGCTAATATTCTTATCAGTATTTACCTTTAATCTTGATTCAGAAAACTCTGGTGCATACTCAGGTTTTGCAGATTTCCACAGTGTCATAATTAATTTCAGAGTATCCCCGGCACGCTGCTTGTACCAGTGGAGTTTTCTACTGCTCAGCTCTTCATTAGGCAAAACACACGTGAAGGTCGCAGAGTCACCGAGTTGAACAGTGGTCACTGGAACCAATGTATCTGAATGAAATGAAAATACACAATAAATAAAATAATAGTTAGTCTATGCTGTGGAAAAGTTATAATGCATATTATCATTTCAATTTCTAAAATGACATAATAAAAACCACTTACAACCTTGATGAAGAACAAACAGTGTAACCCATAACAGGATCATCTTGACATTGTCTCTTGTTAAGAAACTTAACAGTTTCAGTGAGTGAAGGAGGTGAGATGGTCGTGATACATCAGACCATCAAATACATCTGATTGGTTATCACAGAATATGCAAAGTACACTTCCTGTCACATTGGTCTCATCCTTGTGTTTGTGCATATTACCTACTGAACTATACAGAAAATGTAAACTCAAACAACTAGATATTTGGGTAATATTTTATAGTTTTATCATTGCATCCATTTCATTTAACATTATGTTAATTTTAGATTTACATGAAAAAAAAATCCTCTCATTAAACATAACACAACCCTCTTATATGCAGTTTCATAACATTTTTTAAATTGAAATGTACAAATATTATTAATTTGTTTCAAGTATTAAAGGTTCTTTGTGTGCATACACTGTCACATTGTCTCATCCTGGTTTTTGTGCATATTGCCTCACTTTTTTTTAACAAATGTCCTTCTCTGAGTGATTTTTTTGATTAGAGAGATAGAGGTGTGGTCTTGTTTTTGAACCTTAGTTATAAAAACTTCATTTATACCTCTACTCAGAACTGTGTGTACAAACTGTACTTGACCTATGCTCACCTTTGTGTTGGTTTTGTCTCACCTGTCAGCGCAGGACAGCATTCACCATAATCATGCTTACTACTATATCAAGTTAGATGACATCATGTAATTTCCAGCTTAGCACCCAACTTTCATGTGCATATCTTTGTAATTGGCCAGGGTACTTGAAATCACCTGTGTGTTGCTTTCTAAAGTGAGATGCAGACTCACAGAGAAAGAGAGAGAGAGGAGAGAGAGCTTAAACGTCTCCATGCATGCAGTAAAGTCACAGCAAATATAGTGATACATCTAATCAGCAAAACTAAAAACTTTAGTTATAGACTTGACAGGACAGACTGAAGAAAGTCTCCAGAGGGAACACAATTCAATTTTTAGCTTCTGAATTTTTTCTAAGACAGTTCTGATGGAGCGCAGGGTTTATCAGGAGGACAGTTGCTTTACTCTAAACTATTTCACTGTATGACCTCTAGGATGTGTAGAAGAACACAGAACATTAATTAACATTAGATTAGGTTAGGGGTATAATCAAATTTGATCAAAACATTATTTTCTGCTCTCTAATTACATCACTGCCATCCTATGTTGAAAATGAGATGATAAAAAGAAGATAAGGTTTACAGTACAACCACGGTCTTAAATTACGAGTAAAATCATCAGTCCATCTGCCACTTTGGCAGATACAACAAAAAGTCTCGTGAGGTTAGCACATTGTGGCAATCATCCCTGCACACACCCAGAAATATTTACCATATAATATATATATATAAGCAGCTGGTTAGCTTACCAGCAGCCTACCGGCCTGACTACAGGAGGTAACTCCAGTGGTGTCAGAGAAGTTTGTCTATTAGATGCAAGAGTAGTCACTAGGTTTCATTTTTGTTGGACAACTTCTGTATTGAAATTCAAACTGAGTATTTTTTATTCAGTTAGCTGTAAACCCAAAGGTGAGGACTTTGTTGAGATATGGATTGAGATTTAAAATGAACTGTAGATTTTGTATTTAGCCTCGTCTGTAATACGCTGTGGTGAACCTCAAGTTCTTGTGTGCTTTGTGTTTCTTGTCAGTGGTACCTCTGAAATACCTGGTTGGTAGTGAGGTGGACTGCACCACTCTCCCAGTATCCCAGGAACACAGTCAACTGGAAGTGATTAAGATTTTCTAACCTGCATATTTTTATCTGAAGAATATAATTTAGAACAGCCCAGTGTAAATTCAGTAATAGTAACAGTAATAGTAGCAGTAAATTCTTTCATGTACTTTCAGCTGTATTTAATACTACAATTGTTGCTGGAGTTTTGACTCATACACATACTACACAAAACAAAAGTCCTCCAGTACTTTCATGTACATTTGTTGCTGTGTACTTTCTCTCTCACACACACACACACACACACACACATACAGACATTAAATGGACAGAAATAAACATGCATTCACAGTGACAAACAAATGGTGCATGGAAACTTAAGCATTGTTGTGGTTGGGCTTCAAACCAAGGTGTTAAGAAAGAGCAGCTTTCCTTCCTTCTCTTTTTTTGGCCTCAGAAAGTTTGGTTTGAGTGATGTTTTACCTGTTTTAAGAAGGCAAGAAGAACAACACTACATCACTAATTATTATCAATATATACTGTAGTGTCTAGTAGTTTAAGGGTACAGGAGGTTAGACACACACACACCTACCCATGCTAAGTCATGACTGTGTTTACTGAAGTTTTCTGTGGCTTTTTTCTTGGTAGTAGTTGTGTGTGTATGTGTGTGTGTGTGTGTGTGTGTGTGTGTGTGCAAATTAAAACAAAGATTGCAAATGTATACGGGTATAGATTTGAATGCATATTTGTTGTAGGTTTCGCATTATATACGTATACAACAACAACTTTAAATGAGCATGTTAACAGTCAATAAAAACTAAATCAATCAATTTGTTCAACTTAAATTGACCTGCTGAAGCCTTGTGCAGCTCTTCCCTCACTACATATCCTGTTGAAGTACATAGTCAGGTCTGTTCTGAGTAAATAGCCTTGATGGTTGATCAAATGTGGCGAAATGGCCAACCGCAGCCTGTCTGTTAGTGTAGCTGCTGCATGTGGTTTTACTTGTGCAGACATGTAAAAGGCCTTTATAAAGTACTGCGAGACCAGAAAGATGGAGTGGGGTTATTAATTTGAGTAGTTATCGTCTAATATTGTTTACATAGTATATTTTATTTAACATGTTTTCTAACAGGGGCGGCACGGTGGTGCGGTGGTTAGCACTGTCGCCTCACAGCAAGAAGGTGGGTTCAAACCCCAATCCCCCTCTGTGTGGAGTTTGCATGTTCTCCCCATGTCTGCATGGGTTCTCTCCGGGTACTCCGGCTTCCTCCCACTGTCCAAAGACATGCAGTCTAGGTTAATTGGCGACCCTAAATTGTCCTTGGTTGTGAGTGGTTGTTCATCTATGTGTGGCCCTGCGATGGACTGGCGACCTGTGTCAGCTGGGATTGGCTCCAGCCCCCCTGTGACCCTGTATGCAGGATAAGCGGTTGACATGGATGGATGTTTTCTAACAGATATTTTAAAAAATTGTGTCTACAACATGAAATGCTCTATGCATATTTTTGTTTGTCATGCTGCTGAGATGGAAATGTATCATGGTTAGCAGTGGTTGACAAATATATAGCAGTTCTATGAAGGTTACGATATGGTAACCCTAGTTCTAAAAGCACAGGTGAAGCCCTCTACTGGACTCTATGGGTACTACCTCCTCCAATCACACGCAAGCACTTGCCCACTGAAATTTTATCGAGAGATCGAGAGAAAGAGATGTCGGCAGGGTGGCGTGTCTGTTTATGTAACACGATTTCACTGACGGTGAGCTAGCAACGTGCCCGTGCGAGTCCTTGTGGGCACGCTAGGAATGCAGAGTTAGAGTAGACTGCTGCATTGCCCAGTTTCCACGGTAAGAACAGCTTGTTTCTGGGCTGTCACATCGTGGAAGCAGACCATTATGGCCACGCAGACTCGGCGGTCAGGCTAGGGAAGTGGACGCCTGGGCCTCACCCACCCTCTGACTTGGTTCTAACCGGGAGAGCGGCGTGGGCCATGGGGCGAGCCGTTAGCTTTGCGTCGGTGAGCGCAGCGGCGTGTTCTACACAGCTAGCAATGTGTAATGTAATGTGTTTCTAATCAACAGTTTAACATTCACAAGCATCACCATAGTGTACACAAGCATCACATGTTAGAACAGTGGCTTCGTGAACACAAGGCCGCAGGGCGAACCCTTAGCCTCCCCCAATGAGTTTGCTCTTTGATGAGAAAAGTACTAACTTAACTCTTTGAGGAATGTAATTAACATGTTTTACTCAAAAAACGGTTTCCACATTCTCAAAAGCCTTATCGTAGTGTACACAAGCAGCACAAGTAAAACAATTCAACACAACATTGTGGCAGCATCAGCAGGCCTCTCTCCATGCATAACGGTCACTTGGCCAGTCGCTCCCTTCCCCAGCCGCAGGTTGGCAGGCAGGGGGGCTTAACTCGTCCGGGCAGGACATGGGTCACCTTGCCCGGGTGCAAAGATAATTTTCTAGAATTCCCGACTACATCCGTGGAGGTGGTGAATTCAGTGAGCAGTTCGCCGTTTGTTGAAGAAAAAAGGATGCTGAGGCAGTAGAGACACTGCTATTTATACGTCACGCACGTATCAGTAGCGACTACCTATTGGTCGGCTACGTGCACGATAAAATTTTAGTGGGCGAGTGCGTGCGTGTGATTGGAGGAGGTAGTACCCATATAGTCCAGTAGAGGGCGGCGCCTGTGTGAGATAGAACCACTGATTGTCTATTAGTCTCTCTCTCTTTGTGTCTCAAAGTTAGAAAAGTGTTTCTTCACAGCAGACGTTTAAACCTGTACAAGATGGGCCGACTTGTTTCAAGGGGAGAAAAAAAGGTGATGCTAACCAAGTAAACACTCAGTCAGTGAAATCCATAAAGTGTATCATGGTCTTACGTTGGATGCCAATATATCATGGATTATAATAAAATTGCAAATTCCAGTTTTGTATGGGTTATACACACACTTGCTCTACTGTAGCTGTAGCTGCATGTAACCTTCCCTAGCACAAACTCTTAACACAAAGACTTAATTGCAGAAATGCCCAGAGGGGCTTATGTAGTTTTCAGCGGCCACTAACAGTGTGGTTTTAGATCGCAACCTGGTATTTGCTCATACGCATGCGTGATCTTATGATCAAGAAATATCCGACACACTGGGAGATAGCTTCACACAACATGGTGGAAACTAATGTAAACTCCCACAGCAACATTACAGTAATAATTTTATCAGCTTGACATTGAAATAATCCATGCTTGTTGTATGATAACATTACATTGACTGCATTTAGCTGATGCCACTTTTCAGCAACTATTTGTGTATTTTTCAAAGGAGGCTCAACAATGTGAGCACAGCTAAATGTATTGGATAATTACCAAAGTGGTTTAGTGAGTTACATTGACTATTATAAATGAGTTATCAGTAAGCTGCAGTTAGTAACATTACTGTAGTGAATCCACTGACATGACATCCACTGTGGGGTTGTCCTGTTATGTTTCAATATTGTACATTATGTGGGTCACGTTAGTTACAGCAACTGAGACAGTGAAGAAGATGTGTACCTGAGTATCGGTAAAAAGACAATGACAGTGGTGGAACCATGCTAATGTAGCTGGTTGCCCCTGACTTGCATCACTATAGACTAGTAAACAAATAGTTCCACATTTGCTTTGTACCACTGCATCATTTCTTACAGGCTAAATCAACATTTTCACATAATACCAGTACTATACAGTATTTTAATATGGATCGTGTTAGCTGGTGGAGTATGTGACAAGCCATTCTACTGTTGTATTTTGCACCAAATAATCTTAGCACCTGATCGGCTTAAGCCGGCAAGCTAATGTTATCTAACTTGAGCCAACTAAAGACAAAAAGATTTCACTTGTTTGCAGTAATGTTAGTTTAGCTGTCAAAAATGATTTTTTGGTTTTGTCGGTTCCAAGTAGGCATGGGCCATTTCCGGTTTCAAGGTATCCAATGGGATGAAAAAGTCAAGGTTATAAAAGCACAAAAATTTATGAGCAGTTTTTTATGTCAAGAACAGGAATCCCACAGATTGTGTGCAGCGTAGAGAGTAACATGAACCCTTCCCCTCCGGTTGGTGTGAGCAGTCAGTCTAGGATGGCCGAAGGTGGGGAACCCCTGAACATTTTTCCCTGTCCGTTTTTCCATCTAGGGGAGCCCCACCCTCTTCGCTAACATCAACGTAACACTATCTTCAAATGAAGTGCTAAAAGTCACACTTAAGTGTGATTTAAAAGACTAGATGGGTTATGGCGCTAAGGTCAGGAGATATAAATTTACTACTGATGACTGAGACATTACATAAAAGAAAATTAGAGGTTAAGCACTTCTTCTTCTTTTTCCAGTGCTGAAGTTCCAGCCCTTTGTCATTAACCCAAATAAGTTTACATTGTTTGCAGGATGAAACAGATTACAACACCCAGCAACACCTCTCTCTACTGGCAGTCACAGCCTGTGCACTGCCTCCCACTGCTGATTTTGTAGGAGAGTATAAGCATTTCAGTTACTTTGGTAATTAAACACATGTGCCAGTATTTCTGTAAGATAATGATAGATGTCGTTAACATGTTAATAACTGACACGCAAGAAAAACATTCAAGGAAAAACAACATACTTAAATTCTAAATATGTTTACTCACAACAGCTTAATGGCCATATAGTTTCTTTCTCCAAACAAGATTCATTCATGATGATGCAATATACTTATTTTCACTTACTCTGATCTGACTTTCTCTCTCCTGATATTAGTTTCATTGCAGGGTACTGGCTGATACTGAGTACAGATCCAAATTATTATATGGATCAAATTATGTTAATCTAGTATACAAGATTATTTAACTCCAATTTAAAATCTGTAAACCTCTTTATATTTGGTTCACCAGTACTGATTCAATGGATTGGATAGGTTTAACGATGTATCCCTATTTCCTTACTTGGTCTTTCATTTTGACTACAGAAGTTTTTCCTCAAATGGATTTTACTAACCATCACGTTTGCCTTTAACTTTTAGTGGTAAAAAACAACAATATCCATTTTAACATTAAAAATTTTACTTTGTGTATTTCTGGACATTTTTAACCTTTAATACAGACAGTAGAAACATGACAGGAAATGTTGGACAAAGACGCAACAAAGATCTCCAGCCAGACTTAGTTTATATTCGGCATCTTAACCACTAAGCCACAGGGGCGCCCCTCCCATGTGTTCATATTTGCATGAAAAAGACACAATCTATCTATGTTTAAACATATAGAAAAAACATATATACAACATTAAAAACTATAAACAGTATAACGTGTACAATACTGCCTTAAAGCCATAGGCAGTATAACAAACCCTTTCGCTCCTTACAGACTAACATTAACTGGATCATACAGCACCAACTGATGACAAACACACCTGTTAACTCTCTAATCCAACCCAAAAGCCTTGACAGCAGCATAGATCCCCTGTCTCTCCGCTGCTTTTGCATCCTTTATTGCACCATCAGCTTTCATCATGCCGAAGACGACAGCAGAATAAATCCATGTCTCCTCATCTCTCTGAGAAAATACATGAGATGGCAAATTTAAAAAGCTTCATAACTAGTTTAATAAGATTAATCCCAACTTTAAAATCCTTACCTGTTGTGTTTTCTGATAACCACTGTTTTGTTCCAGGATGACAGCGGCTGGATTTTGAGAAAGAAAATATATAGACATAAAAAAGGATTCAGTAGTTTTAATTTAGTTTTAATTTAATAGAGAACTATGAGTAACTTCTATTACCGTTCCCACAATCCCTATTTTTTGTATTCATGTTGTAAGTGAGGAAGGCTATAACAATCAGACTTATAGCCAAGACAGCACACAGCAGGAAAAGAATTGCACTGGCCTTCTGTGACCAAAAACTGGCTCCTGGAACATTATCACAGGAAATAATGAAAGTTACCAATGAATCAAAGTAAATTACTTTTACTATTCCATTGTGGTAAAATTGTTTTGTGTATTAAGAAATTCAATAATTTTCTAATCAACTGAACAATAAAACAGTTACCTTGACTGTCCACTTTAGTTCCATCTCCAAATAATATCTCTCCACATGCGGCCACAGCACAGTAGTAAGTCCCAGCATCAGAGGAGCTGATGTTCTTAGAGAAGTGATAAACACAGCTTTTCTGAGAGTCAGATCTCTTGTCACATTCATCATGTCCATTTCCATCAGTGTAAATGATGTCTGGATGAGATTTATCTGATCCGGCTCTGAACCAGTACACACTGTGATCTCCTGGACACGTCATATTCTCAGATTCAGAGAGGACTGAACACTGGAGAGTCATTGAGTCTCCTGGACAGTCTGGATCAGATATTGTCTGTCCCTGAATGACAGTATAGTTTGTTGTCCTCTGAGTTTTTCCTGCATAGTACAAAAATAATTTAAATACATCCCATAGTGACTTTAATAGTTTCACATCATATTCTGCTGAAATCTAGAAAATGGTGATTTGTTTAATCCAGTACAAGTATTCCCAGAATAAAATTTGATTGTTGGAACATTGATTGGAGCTACAATATAGACAAAGCAGATAAACTATTAAGACAATACAACTGGTGGCCTGTCAGTCAATCAGTGGGTGAAGTAATTGCAAACATTTTGGAATAAATAGATTAACTTTTTCTGAAAATCTATATGTAACCGGATGGCAACCGGATTTTTTAACATTAACACAGTGCAGCTTGAAATCAGTGTCTGAAGCATCTGCAAAACTTAATAATAGTAGATCACATGATTACCTTTTAGTAACAAATATGTCCCACTCCATTCAGGATTTGCAGTCCACTCTGCTATTTCACAGTGATACATTCCTTCATCTTCTTGGATTGTCCACAGAATGGTTAAGTTGCAATAATTGTTTAAATTGTTTACATTGAATCTCGATTCAGAAAACTCCGGTGCATACTCGGGTTCCTGGGATTTCCGCATTGTCACAATTAATTTCAGAGTATCCCCAGCACTTTGCTTATACCATAGGAGTTTTCTATGGCTGATCTCAGTAATAGGCAGAGCACAGAGGAAGGTTACAGGTTCACCAAGTTGAACTGTGGTCACTGGAACCAGCGTATCTGGATTAAATTAAATTATACAATACATTGAAATGTAAATGACATAACATTTAATGTAAACACGTTAGGATGCAAAAAGATACATCAACCACCATACATTATACATAATTTGCATGCAGATACAGATAAATGACAAAATATTTAGTAATTATTATATATAACTTACATCCTTGATGAAGAAGCAGTGTAACCCAAAACAGGATCATCTTGACACTGTCTTGTCTCTTGTTTGGAGACTTTGTGATTTTGTGAGTGAAGGCGGTGACATGACCGTGATAGGGCAGACCATCACATGCATCTGATTGGTTATCACAGGATATACAATCAAAGAGCATTTCATGCTACACTGGTCTTGTCCTGGTCTATGTAAACCTTATTATCTCTCAATCTTATCCATTCACCAAACTATTTGATGTTAAAACAGAATCATATTTTTCTGAATGTCTGGAGCTTTTTAACATTTCTTCAACATGCAATGGTTTTCATTCTTGGAAGGGTACATCCCATGTCTCGTCTCTGATTTTTCTGTGCTTGAACCGGAAGTCGTTCTGGTCTGCCTTCTTGCAAGCTGTCCCAGAGATCTTATTTCTGCTCCAAGGAGTGAACGAGAATCCATGAGTGAGGATACTCAAGAGCAGTCATCACAGAAGTCTTTTACTGGCCAACATTCCTCAGTGGATGTCAGTTATTGACTGGACGTTGCAGCTGTTCAGATTGATCTGAAATCACAGCATTACTTGAGTTTAATGCCGGAGTGAAGACAGATAACAGATTAAACTCAAATGCATCACACTTAAGTTATATTTTTGATTTGTTTTCTGATTCCTAGTTAATAATTGTGTTCTGTGAAGGACCACAAACCACATTCTTATAAGAAATTTATTAAGATTTTTATTCCGTTATTTCACACATTAACTTTTGTTATGGAGACAAAGAAAGACTACAGAGTAGGAGGGTCTGTCAATAAGAAACACTTCTCATTTATCATCATTTCCATTCAGTTACGTGAGGCCGATAATTCCTGAGCATTGACTTTGATACGAGTTAAATCATTTCAAAATATCCCTGAAATCTTTACACCCAGCAGTTGAAATGATTTAACTCGCATCAAAGTCAATGCTCAGGAATTATCGGCTGCTGGGTGTAAAGATTTCAGGGATATTTTGAAATGATTTATGAACCTTATGAACATTAGGTTTCCCTTTTTCTGCCAAAACAGGCCTGACCTGTTTGTTCTGACACCTATCTATCAGAATCAGTGGAAATTGTCCTACATTAGCTCGTCTGTAGCATTGGACCACGTGGGCCAGCCTTTGCACCCCACATGCATCATTGAGCCTTCCTTGGACCACATGTGATAGGTACTGACCATAGGTGCAGACTGTTTTGGAGATTCTCTGACCCAGTCGTATAGCCATCACAATTTGTGCTAGTAGAAATGATTCCTGTGTCTCTGAGCAGTACATAGTATGCATACAGAATGCTGACAGCTGGTCTTGGCATCTCTTGATGATGCAAGGAAATGTCAGTGCTCAGTCAATCACTGCTAGTACAATAAATGGGGATGTGGACATTGTTTATGTCAAGGTGCAATGTGAAAGATATGGCCAGAACTTTAAAACATTCAGAAAATTAACACACATTATCAACACAATGAAGAACTAACAGTTGTTGCAAAGATATCTACTCAAGTTAGCATGTTAACCAGCTAGCCCTGTTAAGTAACACCGCTTTGTACCCCAAGAAGCAAAAGGCCGTTAGTATTGCAGATCTATTCCTGTAGTTTTAGCTGGGTCACCTAACTTTTTCATTTGAATATATAAACAAAATAAACAAGAAAGGAAATATTTTTACACCTATTTTTAAAAATACAATCCAATATATTCTGAATTCAAGTTTATTTTTTTACTAATTAAATAGCTTTAAACTCATCGTAAAACACACTTCATTTAACCTCAACAGCTCTGGTAGGGTCAAAATAAACCCTTAACACAGTAAGATGTGAAAATATTCTGGCTCTACACTCTGTGGCAGCTTCTCTGATTCCCGAGCTCACTCCTCTCCCACTTAACACCTCTCCTGTTCCTGCCTGAACACACTGTGTCTTTGTCGTACCAGGAGTCAGAGTCCTGGTTGAAGTCTCTGTAATACATCGTGGTACTGTATTGACTGTGTTCACAGCAGGTCCGGCCATGTTCCCTGGAAGGTAAGCAGTTGACAGACATTATCTATCAAATCATCAAATTATGACCTTCCCACTCTGTCAGTCATCTGTTGTGAAACACATGTGCAGGGAGAGCATACCAGACAGAGTAATATCCATCGTACAGTAACTACTTTATTTATATTCAGTTGGACAGAAGCCTATTGCAATATGCATGATGTGAAAGCACACACAGAAAGTCATGCAGATATGGGCAATATTTTAAAGAAAGCTTTTACTTAACCTAAAGACATCCTGGGTCCACATACTGTATTTACAGTGGGGAACTCTGACAATCTGATATTATGCAGCATACATACAAGTCCAGAGTCTGTAGCAACAAAAACAATACTATACAGTTAAATCAATAGTTCCTTAACAAAATTTTGTTTATGAATAAGACA
The DNA here is from genome assembly GCF_014851395.1 of Micropterus salmoides. Lineage (NCBI taxonomy): Eukaryota > Metazoa > Chordata > Actinopteri > Centrarchiformes > Centrarchidae > Micropterus > Micropterus salmoides. Next base: position 25,873,599 of record NW_024044237.1, on the reverse strand, counting down.
CACACACAGTGAAATATAAATACAAACACAGAAGAAGTAACAACTGCAAAATGTAACATAAAAGCTCTGCAATAAATACTTTGTGTCTTGCTTCGTGCTTTCTATTTTTTTTAAAACTAGATATGAATTTTAATAAATTTATGAGAATTAATACCCAATTATGAATTTTAATATTTAAAAAATACATTAATCCATAAAAGCTCTCGTTAAAAAGGGCACCACCGGAGTCGTTATTATCCTAGAGTCTCCGGACCTCTAGGTAGCTTAATAATTATACAATTATTCACCAGATCAGTTAGTTAATAATCGCTCAATTATCTTAAATCAATCAGTCAGTCTCATATCTAAAGGGTCAATTCTCTTGGCAGGGACGTAGAAATAGGCAACACACACAATTCCTTGATTACAGTGAAACTAACTAAAGCGATATAAAAGGGTGGTTAAATACATCAGGATTTGACTCATACGGCAACTAACGAATGCAATTAGATGATAACTCGGTTAAATTTGTCTAGCGGTATAAAGATTCCATATGCTGGACTAAAGAAAAATGGATTAGCAACTATTGGACGTCACTGACCACAGAATGTAGAGTTTTGGTCTTACTGCTTGCGTTTCTTCCCGCCGGGTTGATGGTAAACGGCCTCACACTGGCAGAGTCCGTGCATTCAGGGAAATGCTAATCGCTGGTTAATGTCCCTTTGTCATTTTAACAATTCAGGCACCGAAAAAATTAGCTCGGCTGTTGTCAAAGGTGGCCAGTTTTACGATCAACTGCTCTGGAATAGCACTTAGAGAAAGTGACCTCTCCAACCCGCCTTCCTTTTGGGTCTCTTCAGCTGTCTGTAGAGGGTTGATAATTAACCCCCCTGGTCTCAGGGAGAGGGAAATAGTTTTGAGTAGTTCAAATTTATTTAATATAAAAAATGCACAAATCCACACTGTTGTCCACTACACTCTCTTTTTTGTCTTTTCACTAAGAAGCAACTGATGCATGGTAAGTTAAGCATTGGTGTGGTTGGGCTTTCAAAATATGTTGTGAATTAAAAATGGGGTCTTTTCTTTCTGTCTAGTTTTAGTCTCAAGACTGGATCACTGCTGTTTTAACAAGGTCATTGGAGTAACATTATATTTTAATTAGGATTATTCCAAATATCACAACACCTTATAGGAGTAAGTTAAAGGCTGCATAGGGAGATTGGGACACACATTACCAGCTCAGTCATGTCATGACAGGTTTTCATTGCACTTCTTATTGGTAAGTGGTTGTTAAGAAATGGGGGAGGGATAACCACCAGTGCTCTTTTAAAATCTGTAAACTGGAAATGGTATATTTCCCGGTGAATAAATTAACACGTAAATGGATTACAACAAACCGTTGTCTTGTGGTTGATTTATTAAATGAAGTACAAGGAAGTACATAAAACAAAGCAGCTGGGTCCCGATCAGAGGACAAACATACAATTTAAAGCAGGGAGACAGTTCACTCACACAGTGGCCTTGAAAAACTCCATTTACAATGGTAACGGAGAGGCGTAAGACATTTACACAGATGTTCATACACACACAAACCCTGACAGTACAATGCCAGAGAAGGTGACTATAAGTACACAACGTTAGATATATAATTATCAGCATGAATATAAGACAGATCAATTTTCTGCTACCACATAAATCTGTGTGGGCTGATTAAGATAATTTCAGGTAACGTCAGGTTTTTACAACATATTACAAGGAGTGGAACTAAGAGCTCAAGTTATATTGGACTGAGGAGATCTGTATGTCCACAGCCAGGCGGAGGCATGTTAAGGCAGTATACCTAAATATAATAATCTTATATATCTTATATCAATATCTAGCTATATATAATCTATAATAATCTTTATTTTTACATTACCTTTCAATACAAAGTTACAAGGTACTTGACGTGCGTAAAACAAGATAAAGACATTTCAGGGCTATCAGAGGTAACAATGAGGCAAGTAAATAAAAAGATGAAATTACTAAACAATAAAAAGATATTAACAAAATAATAAAATAAACAAACAACACAGATACACACACACACACGGGCCTCTAGCCCACTGAGGCAAAAGGGAGGGATTTCAGATATTTTCCCAAATATATTTCTATATACATATTTCTGACAATTAACTATTAACAATCATTAAAAAAACAACTTGACATTTTGTACTACAAAAAGGAATGACTAAATGTTATTTCAGACTTTAAGAGCTTGCAAAATTTTCACATAAAACATACACAACATGCTCTAAGGAAACCACACACTATAGGCCTGTTTGATTCTTGTGAAGCTGTAAGATATATAAGATATATCAAAATTTGTTTTGCATAAACTGCATCCAAGGGACTTCTTCAGAAGAACTGAAGAAGCCCCTTGGATGAGGGACAAAACGTCTTCCAGTATCTTCAACCCAGTCCAGTTGCCCTTGACTTTAACCTTCGTTGGATGTGTTTGATGATTTAACCAACAAAAAAGGCCCATGTCCATTTCAAAAATGGAAGGAAGGTTTCATTGTACAGGTCAAATGATTTATAATAACCCAGATTACACTTGGAGATCTCTTGCTGGAATTAACTGAATTACTAATTCAACCCAAGAGCCTTGACAGCAGCATAGATCCTCTTTCTCTCCGCTGCTTTTGCACCCCTCTTTCCAGCACTGTCATTTTCCATCATGGTAAAGACAACAGCTGAATAAACCCATGTGTCCTCATCTCCCTGAGAAAACATATGGCATATTTTGTGAGATGAATACATTGCAATAAATACATTTAAAGAAGAAAAAGAGAAAACTACAAAAAAAAAGTTTTATCTTACTTTAAAATGCTGATTTTGCTGTCCACCAGTGGTTGCAGTGCCTATGAACCACACAATCAGAATGCATTATAAAATGCACTGCAAATAAAGACAATAACAACAAATAAAGATCATCATCAAAAATGATTCCCTTAACTCAACTCTCAACTACAATATAGTATAAGTAATGTACCCTTACCATTGCAACTATCACAAGCCTTTAGGGAAGAAATTAGATAAGCTATAACAATCAGACTTATAGCCAAAGCAGCACCTAGCAGAAACAACATAGTTGACCTCTGAGAATCCCACATGTCGACTGCTGAAAATCATTAAAAAAAAAGAAACAATAATGAAAATTAATCATTTAAAAAAGTTTAATTAAGCATAATTAATCATTAAATTATTATTTGTTAAGAACAAGTATTTGTTATTGGTTATCTTAAGGGGTTATACCTGATTTACAGTTAAATACACAATTATCCTAATTACACCATTATGGAGAATTGCAGTTACCTTCAATGCCAAGTTTTGTTCCATTTCCAGAAAATATCTCATCACATGTGGCCACAGCAAAGTAATAAGTTCCAGTATCAGAGGATATCATGTTCTTGAAGATGTTCTTGCTGTAGAAACACTTCTTTATATAGTCTAATAGTCTATAATAGTCTTCAACACTGTTTCCTTGAGTATAATTAAAACTTGAATGAGACTGATGTGATCCATCTCTAAAACAACACACACTGAGTTCTCCTGGACATGTTTTGTTCTCAGAGTCAGAGAGGACTGAACACTGCAGAGTCACCGAGTCTCCTGGACGGACTGGATCAGATGGAGGGACTGTAGTGATATCAGATTCTTGTGCACACAAAACAGTTTCAGATGATTTCAAACAAAGCATTTTTTTTAAATTTCTGTATGAATTATACAAACATGTTAAGTTTATACTTTTATTTATATATATTTATATTTTTTACTTATATGTACAAGTAAAGAAATTAAGGTTTGTAAATTACTACTGGAACTCATAATGAAAATTTTGAGGAATCTGAAAAATCTGTTGCTATTTGTGCTGTATTTACCTTCAACTTTCAGGTCTGTTCCATTCAAAAATGTAAAGTTTTGCTGATGTATTTTCATACAGACGTAAACTGCAGTATCACTTAGCTTTGCTTCTGTGATATGCAGAACAAATGTTCCAGGCTCTTCTTTGGTTTTAATGTGACGCTCAACACCCTCAAAGCTAAATGTTTTTCCTACGACTTCAGGAAAGTTTCCTGAAACAAGCCTGATCCAAAACATGCTTCCTGTACCTTTGCGGGTACATGTCAGTTTCACATAATCTCCAACAGCAACGATCTTTGTCTCAAAGATAGGATCATCTGTGCATCCTGAAATAACAGAATTTTACATTAACAACAGAGAAAGAATCACGTACACCCTCTCCTCAATTACTGTATCAGGATTACAACACTTAAAATATATATCTGTAGTAAATCTGATGTATACTTACGCCCAACTCTGAACATCAGCAGTAAATAATAAAATATAACCAGCATTTTCTGCTTTATCCACATGAAACTGCAGTTAAATTAGACCTTATTAGAAGATGATTCACCTTAATAATTATATCAAGTGGGAGGGAACAATTTCACAGAAATCTGATTGGTCTCTCAGTATTTGTGATTTCACTGTTCTACCACAGTGGAAATAATATCAACCATCTTTCCAACCTAAACACAGCACAACAACAGCAAGCTTTTGTTTCATGTTTCATGATGGGCGTTAACAATCTCTCTCCTGTGATGAACATCAACAACAGCAAAAGCAATATTTTTCCTCCCGTGGGCGTAATTACACTTAACCTTGATGTGAATTAATCTACCACACTTCATTTCACAACAGTTTTATAGTTCCACAATATTTGGATCACGTTTTCAGAAATATTTGGTTATCTGGTGTATCTGAAAATGTCCTCCATGCTTTTGAAGGCACACACAAGTATTATCATTGACTCAGTGAGCTTTATATGTAACATGGTTTATAGAATCCCTAGAATTGCAGTTGTCATGGGATTTGGCATTACCCCTGTTCAACATATTTTACTAATCGTAATCGTTCCATCTCCAGATTGGTTGATATTACGGATACTAAACCAAACAATCCCAGATAGGATGTTCACATTGATTGTGCTAAAGTCTCAATTACATTTGTTGCTAATATATTTTAAATGATATATCTCTACAACACAACTTCCTGCATTGGCACTGAACATTAGGGTTTGATGTAAATTATGTACTTAAGAATGGTCCAGTATGAACAGAATTATGTATGCCAAGCGGTCTTCTTACAATAACGTGTTTCCCACACATAGACTTCAACTAAAAAACGTGGCATTACGTTATAAGATGTGGTCACGGTGGTTGTTTTATAAGCATGGACCAGGTAAAGCAACAGTGAACACAGAGTGCAGATGCCAATCGTTTGATAGGCTACGTCAATTACAAGCCAGCTAGCGGTGCATTTGCTGCCGTAAAAACTGTTTGCGGTTGGAGAAATCCAGAAAAGGGACAAGTTCTGCAATCACAATGCCGGCTCAACATTATGATGTCTGTCACCCATCGGCAGTGGACAATGTCAAGTTTAGCTATTTTTTATGTTGCTTTACTGTTTATTTTGCAGGTTAGCCTGTTGAGCTTGGCATTCTGTGCTAAATGTGGCTATAGGGGGATGCATGATAATCATCAATCCGATAAAATATCCGCAGATGGGCATATTTTCATTATCGGAATCATATCGGAAAATTTAATTTTGGCCAATAATTTAGCCGATGAGAATCCAACAATGCTATAACATGTGCTGCTGCTATTGTTGCGCTCTTATCCGTCATGTTGCTGCGCCTGGATCGAGCCAAGCAGACGCGGTGCAGGCAGCTAGAGCCAAACAAAGATGCTATCGATGGTTCGGCTGTTTTTCACTGTTTAAGAAGAAGACAGCTAAAGCACACCCCAAGGACTGAGGTTTTAGGTCTGGACCTGCTTTTATTTTGTGCCATAGACAACTCACTTTTACAGTGCTGTTTGCAGCTCAGAAAATATATGGAGCTTGGTTGTTCTGGTTTTACATAAAAATAAAATGTGGCACTGACATATAATCTTCTCCCAAGTGAAATAATTTATATTTTTAAGGGGTGAATGTCTGTCTACATTTGTAAAATGATAATTTTTGGAAGAACTAAATGTTGTTTGACTTGTTTAATATCTGTTTCTACAACAAATGGGTAATAGGGTAAGAGTAGTATAGGTGTCACGATCGGTGGTGTGGAGGCAGGTTGGAGGACCCAAACGCAGGACACAGAGCGGAGCAGGTATAGTTCAATGAAGGGTTTTAATATAACCAAAAGCGAGCACACTTACAGGTGAGTGGCTGAATAACAGAAATCCAAAAGTACAGGGAGACAAGACAAGCAAGGCTGGTTACAGGCAGGCAGAGAGTACACACACAACAGACTGGGGGGGTAACATGAACAATGACAAGACAGAAACACCAGGTATATATACACAAGGACTAACGAGCAGGGCGGGAGCAACACAGGTGAAAGACATGAGACTAACGAGGCACAGGTAGGGGGGGGAGGGAGAGAGAGAGAGAGAGAGAGAGAGCAGGAGAAAACAGAGACAGACATGCAGAGGGATCACTGGGGGTAACAGACATGACAAGGGTTACCGAAAACTAGACGAAAGACAAGACAGACCCCCAAAAACCAACAGACCAAAATAACACTAACTAAACACAAAAGTGCAACACAAAGGATGGCCAACCGGCAGAGCGTGACAATAGGAGAGACTTCTCTTCAGTGAAATAAAAAAAAGATGTGTAAATATCAGTGTCGGCATCGGCCAAAATGAGTTTTAACATATCAGCATATCGAATATCAGCCAAAATCCAATATTGTGCATCCCTAGTATATATTGTAAAACTGGAGAAATGTTGGAGTATTTAATATTGAGGCACAGCCAAGAGAAATTGTGTGAACGTAAAGCCTCATTTAAAGCCAGTTACTAGTAGGTTGGATGTGGAAATGAAAACTGAAACAGTCCTTTCATGTTGCTTTTTGTGGAACCTCATACTCCAATGCAAGGTCAGCTGGCTTTGTTGTTACACAAAGTGGCTACATGTAAAAGTTCACATGAATTACAACAGTTAGGGGGTCGGTACCTTGCTCAAGGGCAGCTCAGCAGTGCAAAGGAGATGAACTGGCACCTCCCAAGATACCAGTCCACACTCTGGTTGACTGGTCTCTGCTGAACTTGAACCAGTCCCCCTCTGGTTCCCAAGCCAAGCCCCCAAAAACTGAACTTGAGCATGACAGTTCTGGCCGTGCAGAAAGGTAAGTTAAAACATATAATGTGAGTTTATATGACATGCAAAATCAATAAAAGTGTCTGCCTGTTTAACACTTCAGTTTAAGGTTTGAATTAGACTGGATTTTTTTCCAGTGTGTAACCCACACAAAACAATTTTGATTCAAAACACTTTGTTTGGATTCAGTAGCTGCATTATTTGTGGCCTTCTGCATTCCCTCTCTCTGTATTGAGACTTTATAGCACTAGACAGTGCTACTAATCATCTGCTCTCCTCTCATCACTGCCATCTATTGATGAAAACCAGATTCAACAAACACTAGCACATGTAATATATTTGTAAATGTATATTTCTCATGACAATGCAAAATCCAACAGCTGTGTCAGTACCATTTATGTAAAAGTGATCTTATTCGTTTGTGTGAATGACATATATAGACATAGAAGAGACCATGCCAGTATCTTTTTAAAATATGTGACTTTTTCTATGATTTAGCTCAAAGCAATACGTTGGCCGATATGGTGAAAAGGGATGTACATCACTACATAATGGGATCTTAGGGTGGATAAAATAATAGTAAAACCTCACAATTGAAAGCAGTCCATTTCAACAAAACGCCAAACTCATCAAAAGATCAAAAAATAGTATCTTGAAACTATGCAAAATAATGCAGGCGGTGAACACGGGGGAAAGAAATAACTGTAAGATGTCATTTAATTAATTAATCACCTTAATAAATAATATATTTGAATGCTGCCTGGTATTTTCTTGAGAATGTCTGTGCACACACATTTACAGTCACCCCTAACAGACAAATTACGAGTGGAAAGTTTTGCATGGTTGTGGTTGGGCAGGCAAAATAAGGTGTGATTTTAAAAGCCGCTTTTCTTCCTGTCATTCTCACCGTTTTAGTCTCAGGAAGGGGGGTTATGAAGTCTTTTCAACAAAGCAGGTGGTATAGTTATAGTTTCATGGTGCAGGACCTGGTCAGTGATAACAGTACTTTAATCATGCATTCAGTGAGTGTTTTCACTGCGCTTGTGGTTTTTTCTTTGGTGGTTGTTAAGAGACAGGGACATGCTACACATTTACTCGTCCTACTCAGGGCGAAACTACCACTCTGACCTGCTTCTTTTATCTTGTAACTCAAAAGGAAACTGCATGCTTGCTGACTTAATTTATCTAATCCATATTTATGTTTAAATGTACTTCAAAATATGCTCTACTTTCCTTATTCATGTCACGGAGACACCCAAATATTTAAATATATTATTCTCTTAGATTGACTTCATGATCTCCTTGGGCTTTACATTCCTGTCAGAGTGAAACATGCAGTTTAAAGAACAAATGAAGAGGTGGCTGATCTTTGGTAAAGATGTTCTTAGACGGACATGATGTGCCTTCAGGCCAGATTGAAACTGTATAAACACATTTTCCCTGTGTGTGGTGAACTCACTTGACTCAAATATCACCTCTTTTTACATGTTACAAAAAACTTTGATCTGATTAAAATCTCTTTCCTTTTTTTCATATGTTGTACTTTATATGTTAAATGTTTTCTTTAATGTGGAACTATGTCTATTAAGTATGTAAAGTGAATTTACATGCTAATTTGTTTTGTCTGTGTTTTCATAGCACATAGCATTGCACAGGTCTCTTGAACAAGAGGTCTTAATCCTTTATTTAAACGGTTTAATCTGTTTAAATAAAGGATTAACTAACATCACTTGATAAAACCATAGAAAGTGTACAGAACACAGCTGGATCATGTAAGTAGATTAAGTCTGATTGTTATTTCGGCTATTGTACCTCTCCCTAACTTACATTAAGCTCAATTAAGCTCACACATTGTCACCAACCAAAAGTCAGGACAGTACAGATCCCTGTAATCCTTTCACATTATAAATGAACACACATTAAAGCAAATAAAATTAAAACAATCAGATATGCTGGTTAAACTAAACAACTTTCTGATTCCTCTTGTAGCTCTTCCGTACTTGCACCTCTAACCTCATTGCATATCCTGTCTACGCCCATAGTCAGGTCTCTTATGAGTAAACAGCTTCAGCGGTTGGTCAAAGGCAGAGAAATGGCCCACCACAGCTTTTCTCTGTCAGTGTAGCTGTTGCATGTGGCTTTGCTTGCTGTTTTGAATGCAAGTTGCGCTTACAAAGTGTTGTGAGACTGAAAAAAACTCAGAGTTGTCTCCAGAAAATACTAATATTGAATAATATTAAATTCTAATACTGTATTTTTCAAACATTCCTGAATGAAATTGAAAGTACTTACAGCATAAAAGCTCTGTCCTTCTATTTGTTATCTTATCTGGTAAGTGGTGGACAAACGCAGTATATAGAAAACTACTCCAAACAACTGTTGTTGTGTCTGTCTGCTATGTCTGGTCTCTCTCTGTTTCTGTATTGGGGGTGCCTGTGGCTCAGGAGGTAGAGCTGGCTGCCTATTAATCAGAAGGTCTCCAGTTCAATCACTGGCTCCTCCAGGCTGTATGTCAAAGTGTCCTTGGGCAAGATACTGAATCCCAAATTGTACCTGGTGGCTGTTCCACCAGTGTGTGTAAATGTTAGTTTGAGCACTCAGGCTCAGTGTGTGAATGCAGATATAGTGTAAAAGCACTTTGAGTGGTTGAACAGACTAGAAAGGTGCTGTACATTTATTCATTCTTTAAACACATATTTTAGATAGCCCTATTCCAACTCATGCAGTTTTCACATTTTGACATTTGACAAGATGTGTGATTTTAAACTAGCACAAATCTTCCATTTATATTGTTTTTACAAGTGGGAAATTTAAAAATGCAACTCAACAACAAATTGGACTTATCACATAGAGGCCCAACTTTTGAGAAGGCTCAGTATGTGCACTAGGCTACAGATGTTCTACCAGTCTTAGTGGCTAGTGTTATCTTATTTGCTGTGGTGTGCTGGGGAAGTGGCATTGGGACTTGCAGTGCCAACAAACTGGGCAAGCTGGTGAGGAAGGTCAGCTCTGTGGTGGGGATGGAACTAGACATGGAATCATGGACAACTCTCTCGTGCCTTCAGCCATCAGACTCCACAAGGCCTCCACAAAGTACTCCTACCTACACAGACTGAGACTCAAAACCATAGACCACTCACAGTTAAACTGTCAACACCACCACCACAGATTTTGCACATGTTTTACACCCAAATCTATTTATTGTATATATTATTCATATTTTACTACATTCCTGAGTATTGCTGTGTCAAATTAAATTTGACAGCAAATCATTGAAGGTATACAGTAATAATCCATTTTGAAGGTACAGTGTTTTATGCTGCCGTCAAAACAATCAGAACCAGAAGACCATTACCAGATACATTTTGGTCACCAAGATGTCTGAAAGTGTAACACTTTGTGGTTGTAAAAGTGTCTGGCGATCAGTTTGGTAACATATAAAAACTGAGTAGGTAAGAGAAGGCCAAATCTTTGTCAGTGTCAGACTTTAGAGTCTGAGCATATTGTTTATTTCCTGGTGGTACTTCATATCAATGACAGTGAAAGTCACAAAAATGCTCAGTCAGAAAGAATGTCCATTTATTTTCGGCTAGAACAACACTGAATGCAGAGACCAAACTAATCAACCTTCCATCTAACTCCAGGTCAGGGTACAAGTTGATCCCCTAATGTCAAAGTAAAGTAATGTTGATACGTCTTGAGTAAGGTCTTTGTGCCTGAAAAGTCAACCTTTTTTAATAAATCAAGCAGCGCTATAAAGTGTGTGTGGGAATTTTTTTTTAATCTATGGACATACCGTATTTTCTTTGCTCCCTGAAGCTGTTCTTGATAAATGGTGGAGTTGGATCATACTTTGTCATTATAATTGTAAATAATATATAGTATACTTTTAGACTCACAATTCTTCACATCCAAAGCATTTATGTTAGTCTAACAAAAAAACCTAATATAATACAGTACATATGAATTTCATTGAAATGGTGACCTATTCATGGTTTAGGGCTATGTACATTTGTTTCAGCCAATCACTAGGACATCTACTTTGTAAGCCTTGATAACTTTGTGACAAAATCTTCCACTTGACTGGAAAGACATCAGTTGTGCAAGAGAAGGTTGCTTTACCACAATGATCGGAAGACTGGCTGTTTTGATTCTTCTAAGTACATTGTGTGAGGGCACTTTCTACTTTCTACATGAGTACTATTGTAAACAGTGGTTTGTGTGAAAAGAGGGCAAAAACATATTAGGCCATTGGACTTTTTACATAAATTATATGTATGGATCACAAATAGGTTAGCTAACACACATTTTAATTGTTTTCGTTCTGTTGTTGAGTAATTCTGGCATTGTTTTTCTCTTTTCTTCAGCTCGAACCAGAGACATTCCTGACCAGATCCCGTTGATTGTGGCTGAACTTGGTGATACTTTGAATCTGACATGACTAGAGATATAAGGTTGTTTTACTGGTATAAGATGAAGTTTGGATACATGGTCCAAACAGCAGGAACATATGACAAATTAACACTTGAGGGACAATTTGACAACTCAGGATTTACAGGCACAAGATGGGATCTTCAATATTTTCTTAACATCACAAATGTAACCAAAGAAGATGAAGGAACATACTTCTGTCAATCAGGAGCTTCATACCAAATGCAATTTATTAAGGGCATACTGCTGGCTTTAAATGGTAAAGTATGTTTATTTTAGTGTCTTTGTTTGCCATGTCTGTTATCAATACCCAATAATCCATTACTTAATTCCTGCCTTCTTGTGAATCACACAGATTATAAAAATCAGCGGAAATCTGTCTACAACACAACACAATTGCTCTCCAGTGTTCACTTCTCTCCAAGAACAAGGGAAACACAGATCAGTGTCCAGGGGAACAGTATGTACTGGTTCAGAGCTGGATCAGGAGAATCTCATCAAAGTGTTTACACTGTGTCACAGCAGTGGTGAAGATGTGGACAGAGGTTGTGCCTACAGTTTGTCCAAAACTATGCAGAGCTCCTCTGATGCTGGGACTTACTTCTGTGCTGTGGTCATACGTGGAGAGATCCTGTATGGTGAGGGAACTAAAGTGGAGACAAGTATGTTTTTAAAGTTTTTGATGTCGAACTGTGAAATCTTTAATACATTTTAACCATTAACACAGGGCAGAGTTTTTACATTTTAATCAGTAAAATATTATGTTATATGATAAAAGATGCAGCCAGTAGACCTTTCATATAGACATTTTCATATATCATGGGAATAGTTCTCAAAATCATTTAAAACCAATACTTTTAATTACATAGCATTTGATAAACAAAATAATATTTTATCTTTTTCCCTAAAGTCATGGATGGGGTCAGCGTAAACATGAAATACCTGCTGACATTTTTTCTAGTTTCAGGACAAAATTGGGACCCAGCTATCATTTCACTCGGGCTTCTGTTGGCTCTCTGCGTGATTGTGATTGCCATCCTTATTTTCTCAAGAGAATGAAGGTAAGTTTAGTAAAACTGCGAAGATGGAATACACAATTTTATTGCAATTCTTTTGTCTATTGAAAAAATCCAAGATTATCACCAATTCATGAGCATGCTACTGTGAATCCCTGTAGGAATCACAAATATATCTGCAATTTGTGACAATCTCAACGGATATCGACAGCAATGTTTCGGCTGCATTTCAGTAAAATGTGCAATTTGATTTGGTCACATGCCATGTTTGTCTTGTACTTTCTGAGTGTATTTTAGTGCACATAAATCAGGAAATTGGTAGTGTTAGCCTCAAATCAAGACATACTGTATACTTTTCAGGGTCAGGCTTGTCTGTGTGGAAGAGCTTGTTTGTCCGAAGAATCATAAACATGCTTCATTCCAGTGAGCCCTTATGTCCTGTCCTAATCTAAACAAAATCTCATCAAAGCTGGACATTACCTGGAGAAAAGAAAGCGAGGAAGTTGAACTACCTGGTGAGTTTAGAACATATGTGTCTGTAACTTTATTCCAGCTGTCGTTGTACATTACTGTGAACAGGTTAGCATAGCATAGCCCTGATCGATCCCAACTCCATTCAGAAAACACGTATTTTGAAAGTTGTCGTCCTGCTGTCTTGCTGACAGACCTGACAAAGTATGAATTCATATGTCTAACAAAACAGCATCATTATCATCGTTATTTCAGCATCAGTTTGATCCGTTTATTGCAAATAAATCACAGTCAAGGGTTTACTTTGTGTTCATATAGCTGTAGTATTCGCGTGCTGTGTTTATTCGCTGAAAACTGTGTGTGAACAATGAAAATGTCCAGCGGTCAAACTCGCGTGAGTAAAGCGAGATGAATATTATATTTGCTTTCGTGGGAATGCACATTAAAACTGATATGGTAGAGACAGTAGCTCAGGCATCATGCTAGCAGATATTGGTGTTCTTTGGGAATCTGGCAAGGTTGAGTCTTACAAGAATGTTTACAAGAACTTACTAGCTCCACAGATTAGAGTTCAACTCACGGATAGAAACAGATTGCAATACGATGTTGCATTGGAGTCTAAACATCAAACAGATTTGTTGTTGTGTATTTGTGCAAGCAATTGAACATGTGTACCTAATAAAGTGGCTGGTGAGTACATTACAACTTTCTAGTCTTCTGGCCATACAAAGCACTTTACACTCCATGCAACATTCATTCACACACTGTTGGCAGTGGCTACCATGCAAGGTGTCAGCATGTCTGAACAGTCACACTTACACACAAAATACACACTTTCCACCTGTGGAAAGCTAAACCAGGAAGTGTCACATGATGCATCTAAACCAATGATGTCAGAAATTGATGCTAGCCAATCAGATTTCATGCTTAGCTTAAATCCGCCTCTGTACTTTCATGATTGGTTGCTGCTACAAAGGAAATGATCATATTTGGATCTAACAGCATTGTGCAGGTGAGAGAGAGCTTTCCAACGGTACTGGGGATCAGGGTGGATTGGCCATCAGGAATTTCAGGAACATTCCCGAACGGCCAGTCCATTATAGGCTGAACTGGGCAGTGTTCAAGAGTTTTTATTTTTCAGTTTCTTATGTTCAACTTTAAATGAACTGCGGCCGCACTCAGACTGGGCCAAACTAATATGGGTCAAACTTTCAAATTGAGGGGGGATACGAGAGGACCCTCCCAACATGGACCAATCCTCATTTTTGCTGAAATCTGATTGGCTCAACGGCTCCTATCGGCTGGGTTGTGTGACAAGCACAACAGAACAGGTAAATATGTTGAAAGAAAGAAAAAAAAAGAAGAATTAAGAAAAAAAATGTTGCGCCAAATTCCGACCTCTTCCTTGGTGGAAAGGTGCCGTGACAGTGCAGATGAGGCAGAATCCAGCATAGGCACTGATAAGTAATGCTATTATATAATTCATATAGCATGAGACAATTTGATTCTATTAACCATAAAACCTGGAGGACATAATACAACAACTGAAATCCTCCTCATGCTGCCTTGATATTCTGCCAATAGGTTTTTTCAAAAATGTGTCTAAATGCATGGCCTCAGATTTACTACAAATTGTCAACATGTCTCGCAATTATATGCCCATATCAAATCTCCCAATTTTAAGTAAAATCATTGAAAAGGCTTTTTTCAACAGCTTAGTGCTTTCTTGGCACTAAATAACTGTTTTGATGTCTTCCAGTCAGGTTTTCGACCACACCACAGCACTGAGACAGCTCTTGTTAAGGTCTTCAATGACATCCATTTAAACACTGACAGTTGCAGAATTTCAGTCTTAGTATTATTGGATCTCAGTACTGCATTCGACACGGTCGACCACAACATATTACTAGACATATTACTTTCTGGCACAGTACTAAACTGGTTTGAATCCTACTTAAAGGACAGGGACTACTTTGTGTCTATAGGTAATCACACATCTGAGCTGACAAAATGACATGTGGAGTTCCCCAAGGCTCCATTCTGGGACCTCTTTTGTTTAACATTTACATGCTTCCACTGGTTCAGATTATGAAAACAACAAATATGTTACCATAATTATGCAGATGACACACAGATTTACATAACCATTTCACCAGGGGACTATGATCCCATACAGGCGCTGAGTAACTGTATTGAGCAGGTCAACGACTGGATGTGCCAGAATTTTCTTCAATTAAACAAGGATAAAACTGAAGTTATTGTTTTTGGAGCCAGGGAGGAACGATTGAAAGTCAGTGCTCGACTTCAATCTGTAATGTTAAGACCACAAATCAAGCCAGAAATCTTGGTGTAGTCATGGACTCAGACCTGAATTTGAGGAGCCATATTAACACAATTACAAAGTCAGCCTACTATCACCTGAAAATATATCAAGGATTAAAGGACTTCTGTCTCAGCAAGACGTGGAAAATCTTATCCA
Source organism: Micropterus salmoides (assembly GCF_014851395.1). Classification (NCBI taxonomy): domain Eukaryota; kingdom Metazoa; phylum Chordata; class Actinopteri; order Centrarchiformes; family Centrarchidae; genus Micropterus; species Micropterus salmoides. The sequence continues at coordinate 25,858,020 of NW_024044237.1, read as the reverse complement.
TGCATTTATCTTCAGTCAACTTGACTACTGTAACAGCGTCCTTACAGGGCTCCCTAAAAATCCATCAGACGGCTGCAGCTGATTCAGAACGCTGCTGGTCGAGTCCTCACTAAGACCAAAAAGGTGGATCACATCACTCCAGTTCTGAGGTCTTTACATTGGCTTCCTGTATGTCAAAGAATTGATTTCAAAATCCTGCTGTTAGTTTATAAAGCACTAAATGGTTTAGGGCGAAAATACATTTCCGATCTTCTGTTTCGTTACGAACCATCCAGACCTCTCAGGTCGTCTGGGGCAGGTCTGCTTTCTGTCCCCAGAGTCAAACTAAACAAGGAAAGCAGCGTTCAGTTATTATGCTCCATATTTGGAACAAACTCCCAGATAACTGCAGGTCTGCTGAAACAGTCAGTTCTTTTAAATTACGACTGAAGACTTTTCTTTTTACCATTGCTTTTAATTAAATATTTAAGATTTTTCTTTTTATTGATAACTTACAATGCACTGTAACTTTTACTGTCCTGTTTTCTTTTTCTTTTTTTTAGCTTTTTATTATTTTCCATTAACTCCTTAACTTCCATAATTTCCATAACTCTTTTAACCCTGATTGTAACACTGTAACTTTTATTATATTTTATGTTGCTTTTAACTTTTAACTATTTTTGTTTCTTTTATGTTTTATGTAAAGCACTTGTGAATTACCTTGTTGTTAAATTGTGCTATACAAATAAACTTGCCTTGCCTTGCCTTGCCTAACCTGAGATTATTTATATATATGCATTTATTTATAGGAAATAGGACTAGGCTACATATATTTTATATATATAAACAACAGTTGAAGGAAGAAGGGAGGTGGAGGAACAGAGGAGTTGTTGGAGAGACAAGGAGAGATGCAGCAGGAGGAGGAGGAGAAGCAGAGAAGGCATCTTATATATGTGGCTTTGCATGTTGTTCTCAAGACACAGGGCCCTTAAAATGAGCATGGTGTAGGGCTTTTGAGGGTTCCCTTCCAGTAGACAAATATGAT
>NW_024044237.1:25816772-25856496 GCF_014851395.1 Micropterus salmoides | reverse complement strand
TTACTCTCTCTCTCTCCAGCACTCTGTTTTTGGCTTTGTGTGTTTGTTCGTGGGAATCAGCTGATCGCTAATTGGCAATAAAACGGCAGCTTCCAGCATCGAAGCTCAGATCAGCCAGCTAAACTTTGAAAAAATATGTAGTCGGATTGTAATTTCATGTAGCTCTTCTCCAGCGCTCTGTTATGGCTTTTGTTACATGGGCAGAAATGCCCGTTACCTTCCTGAGACAAACAGCTTATAAATATTTCTATATTATCTTCCTCTGGAGATCATAAATGTCTTTAAAAATGTCATAACAATCCATCGGATAGTTGTTGAGTATTTCAGTCTGAACCAAAGTCAGATTTAATAATCATAATCAAAAGAGCTTTATTGCCCAGTTATATTTTACACTACGAGGTGGATGTAAAGTAAAGTGGTGGACTGACACCACTAACAGACCAACTTTGCCATTCATAGAATTGTACCACTATCATAGTTAGAAAGTATACTGAGGGCTCTATTTTTAATGCAGTGCAACGTTAACCAAAGCAGCTTTCTGACAGTTTGCTTCTACCTAACCTTGAAATTTGCTTTGTTGTTTAGTATTTTGGTATCCAACAAATGTCTCAAAACCAAGTTTGTTTCTTGTCACCCTCACTCCTTTGCCGATTTGTCATAGGGCATCGAATAAATTTGTTAATGCTTGTCATCTCCCAACCATTCATCAGGGACGCTGGCAGTCACTCACAGTGGGGGCTGACAGAAGGTCACTCTATAATGAACATCATACTAAATGGAGTGCTATATTCATGTTGCTTGTTCATTTGAATGGCCAGAATAACTTATATCTAAGTTATTGAGCAACCCAGCAACTGCACTGTCAACAGCAGGAACTAATGCTTGAAAACTGAAGAAGACAGAGAGACAGTGCCTGGACGAGAGCGAGATGAGACTCACAACCAATTCATTCATATAATTTTAATAATGCAGTTTAATTATCCAGTGAGGAAAAGAAGTTTCATAGAGGAGACAAGCATTTATATTACGTGGATCTATCTGTCTGTTTGTCACTGTTCAGAGCTCCAGTCTGCGATGTAGATATTGCAATTCACCGATAAACCACAGGACTGTAGAGTAGCATTAGGCTCCATGAAGTGTTCAAAGGAATTTTAGCCTATATCATGTTGACACTGATTCCATATTCATGCTCTCACTCATGAGCTCTATCGCTTGACATTGACCATCATGACCATTCTGCCCTACTCTCAAACCATTAGATGCATTTAACTCACCATCAAGAAAGCAGAAAAAGAGTCTGAATGTGTATTTAAATTAATTAATAAATATAAATAATTCTTACAGTATCTACTATCCACAGATGTATGATAAATCTGCAGCCTTAGATTGGAAGTACCACATTAGGGGCTTAGCCCAAACCTAGTGAGGTCCGGGAGCATGCTCCTCTGGGAGATTTTTTTTCACATTTACGGCAGCAATATGCACTATTGTTAAAGCCATTTGAGATCATTGAATACCTAAAAATCTGTACATTATATTATTAAATCATTGTGTAGAGCCTACATCCTATTTGTATCTAATTGTTCTCCAGCTGTCTTTTCAACGTTGTGAATCCATAACACAACAAATGCCTCCTGCCACCTAAAAAGACACAATAATTGTCTGACGTTACTATTTGTAAGTTACATACATAGGTAGGGTAGGAACTTGATGTATACAGCATTACTAATCTTGAAACCTATTTTTGTTATACTTTGCTGGGGTTGGCAGAAGGAATGTTTAGTTGATAAATCAGCTACATTTAATCTATATTAATCCATGTCATATTAAAATCGGTTGCTTTAATAGCAAATCAAAGATTCCCAACATGCCAAGTAAATCTAATCTTTAATTGTTAGAATAAAATACTTTTAGTCTCATATGCTAAAAACTCCAAGAAGCCTGTGTCACGTGTTATTATTAAACCTGGATACCTTTTTCAGAAGTGCTGTAATAAATAAACGATTAATTAAATATAATATTACTGTTATGACGACAATGAATACACCTTTTTTGTAGTTTGCCACTGTGGGCTCAGACTTATAACTACATGGCTGATATTTGTGTGACATTTCATATTAGTCGCAATGTGATATGATTGGAGTGATTTAATTCATTAACTTTGCCTATTACTTTTAATGCATTATTACTTGGTATCAGAAGGAAACACTCTCTTACTTTATTATGTTTTTCTAATTTACATCGTCATATTTCTCTATTTCCACCATGATGTTTGAAGCTTCGGAAACAATCAGTCACATGATATTCTTCATTTGACACAAGTTCTACCAGCGAGCTAATCGCAGCGAACATTCTAGCTAGCTAGCGATACATGTTAAGCTAATCTCACCAACTCACAGCTACAGCTGCAGATTCACACACCTGAAACAACACCTGTCTGCGGTTCGTTGGCTGCTGCTGCTGCTCCACTTCTGTGGATGGCGGCTGAGGATTAATCCTTGTGAAAACAATTGTTATAAGTTAGTTAGCTAGCTAACTAGCTTACTAAATTGGTTGACACGAGTGAATGGACACACACAAAAACGTATGACAATGTTAGGGCGGACCTATAGATTGTGATATTTCCCCAGTAATTGAGTGTGTGCTGCATTGATTTGCTGCTTCAGTAAGAGAGACTGAGGGGATATAAAGCAAAGTTGAAGATATTTTAAATCCTAAAAGATTCTGGGCTTTTGAGAAAACATTTGGGACTGAGGTCCAAGAAGCCACCCCTCTGCACCACCATTGAGTGGGGCGTGTGTTCAACACAAGCAAGTACAGCCTCAGAGAGCTGCATAAAGGGCTTTAGACTTTGTTTTGTTATGTTTTTTTAGACTGTGAGAAATGGTTTCTATCAGTGCACGAGCAGTGATGATATAGGCATAACAGCAGTCAATTTCATGTTAAGAAGAAATGTTAGAAAGAAAGTTCAGAAAAACATCAAATGGTTAAGTGATTGGATGAGAGTGAGAGGTAATATGCTTCATATAGATCAGGACGAGACCAGTGAGGCAGGAAATGCCCTTTGATTGTATATTCTGTGATAACCAATCAGATGCATCTGATGTTCTGACCTATGAGGATCATCTCACCTCCTCCTTCACTCACTGAAATACCAACATGTTTCCAAATAAAAGACAGTGTCATGATGATCCTGTTATGGGTTACACTACTTGTTCTTCATCAAGGAAGTGCTATACAATCATGTTTTTTTATTTAAGTGTCTGCATGCAAATTAGATGGTTCATGTGATTATTCTGTTGTGTTCCCATTTTTTACATTATACAATTTGTTATTTACAAATTTGTTTAATTTATTGAATGTTTTTATTTCATTCAGATATGTTGGTTCCAGTGAACACAGTTCAACTTGGTGAACCTGCGACCTTCACATGTGTTTTGCCTGACGAGGGGTTGAACCGTGAACAACTTTGGTGGTACAAGCAGAGTGCTGGGAATACTCTAAAATTAATATTGAAACTGCTGAAAAATACAAACCCTGAGTATGGACCAGACTTTTCTGATTGGAAGTAAAAGAATACAAGAATATTAGCAATCTCACCATTTTGAGGACAATTGAAAAAGATGAGGGAATGTTTCACTGTGCAGTCGTGGAGTGGTTTAAGGTTACTTGGAGTGGCACCTATTTATCATTAAAAGGTAATTATTTGATCTGTTCCTTGTAATATTTTAGAATCACTTTAACCACTTAACAGTTCACTGTGTTGATGCTAATTACCAATGTTTGTGATAAATAACTTGACTTAGTGTCAGATTTCCAAATTTGCTGTACAATGTATCTTAAAATTTAAAAATAAAATCTTAAATTTTATGTGAGGTACAATACGCTCAGGATTTACCTTTTATACTTATAGAACACTTATTTTTACAGTATCATACAAAATCCTTGTATGTTATGCTCACATTACATTTGAACTCCAAACTATTGTTAAAGCATTTTTAAGATTCATGTGTGTGCAGATCCCAAACTTTTAACACAGTTTTGTATTATGCAGGCAAAACTCAGAAGACATCAAACTATACTGTCATTCATGGGCCGACAGTATCTGATCCAGTCCGTCCAGGAGACTCTGTGACTCTCAAGTGTTCAGTCCTCTCTGAATCTGAGAATGAGACGTGTCCAGGAGATCACAGTGTGTACTGGTTCAGAGCCGGATCAGATAAATCTGGGAAAATCCACAAAATCCATGATTTCTGCCGTCAGCTGTCTGTCCCGTCTGGCTGTCGGCTCTCGTGCTAAATCATACGTGTGTGCTCCTTCAGTTGTCCAAATGTCACTTCTCTTCCTACTTCTAATAAACCAGAAGACTACTTGGAGACTGTATATTACTAATAATATTAGTCCCCTTCTTCTTCTTTGTACGTATTCAATGTAGTGACTGCATGTACACTACTGGAATGACACAAGCAGAAGAAGAACGCCGTGATGACGAAACGCGCTCTGTAGCTCTGTTCGTTCATTGACGGCTACAGTAGAAACATGACGACAAAATACAGCGACCTCCACAGCATTGTAAGGTAATAAAGACATAATGGTTTATTATGTAAGGTCTTTACACACCACTGAAACATAGTTATGAAACTTATTTTGCCTTTCTGTCAATAGAGCATTAGAAATATTACACACTTGACCTTTAATTGATCGATTTTTATGCATTGAAAAAGATGAATGCAGCCATTTGCAGTGATTCAAAAGGGTTCTCTGATCTCACAGTGCTCCACATTATATATCTGAGAGAGAACATTCTACAGCTGTACCATATTCACTGCAGTAACTGTAGCAAAAACCTGAGCAAAGGGGTTTATTCATTTGTGATTGAGTAATTGACCCTTTGCTAAACCACGCTGGCCAATCACAGCAAGCTTGCCAATCACAGCAAAGACAGCTGGCCAATCACAGAAATGTCTAGGACTCTCTCTAACTGAGGTCTGACAAATTCATGGCTGCACTCCATTGTCTCTAATGCAAAAGGCATCGTTTTGTAGCTTTTTTTTTTTGCTGTATTTTTCCAAGATATGGTGAAACACTCTTCCTGGCGCACTTGTAATAGTTAGGTACTATTTATTCACTTTCTAACACCTAAAATAAATCCAGAAAAGTGTAGGCTGTGGATTGTTCCTAATGTAATGTTAGTTAGCTAACACTAGCTAACCTACTACTGAATGTAACGTTATAAAGGCCTTATAGTTGGGTAACGTGGTGGTTCACTTTAACTCTGTGATTGGTAGGCTTTAGCTTCTATCTTTATTTTTTCCACATCAGTTTGACATCCTGAATACAACCTTCAAATGCACAATGCAACTGCAAAACTATCTGCTTCTTTCTGAGATAACTTTTTCCAAAACTTATAACTTAATATTTCTCCAGGGTGTGAAGTAATAGACAGTGGCAGCACCATGATAAAAGTCCGACAGGTCCCACAGTTTGTTGGACTTAGCAACAGTAACTAAGGTGGGCATGGCTTAGTGAAGGGTCAATTGGGTTTTGGATTCCACCAACGTTGTCCCTTGTTGTCCCCTATTTGATATTCATGGACAGAATCTCAAGGCACAGCTGAGGTGAGGGAAAGTGTCCAGTTTAGGAACCTCAGTGTATTTCCTGCTTTTTGCAAATGTTGTGGTTTTGTTGGCTTAATCAAAACGTACTGGGGCGGTTTGCAGCCGAGTGAAGCGGTTGGGATGATGGTCAGCATCTGAGGCCATGGTTCTCTGCCGGAAAATGGTGGATTGGTGGGAGTGAGTTGCTGCTCCAAGTGCAAGAGTTTAAGTATCTTGGGATCTTGACGGGAACCCATGGGGGGGGTGGAAAAGAAGCCGAGAGGGTGAGTTGTGATAGAGAGAGACTGAGTGCATCTCTGCACACTGATTTCAATAGCAGATATATTATAACATCCCTTGGTATCAATCTTAATATTTTCCTGAAAACATGTTTTAAGTTATGATATAGCATCACTGGCACATGCTCGTGCCTGTCGTCGCCGGGCCTCCAAGGGGTGTGGCTCCCGCCGGCAGGCGTCCCTTATTTTTCTGTATTGAAGGTGGCAACCCTAGCCGATGTGCTAGTAGGTAGGGTTAGCCTCCTTTATGTTACTGGGACTTGGCAAATGGTAGCGTTTCATACAGATGCTGAAGTGGCAGAGCCATATTGCCAAACAAAACCTTATGTTCAGTGGTGATCGTTTCTGATATTCAATGCCAGCTCTTGAGAGACTTGTTAAGGTACGGTTAAGTCAACTAAAACTACTTGGTAAAATTTATAAAAATGTGTTGATGTCAATTATGATTAAACCCCTGCACACCTAAAGTTGAGCCACACATTTGTTTTCACTTATGTTCTTTAATTAGACCTCTTCTCAGAACTTTGTGGACGTGTACAAACTGCACTTGACATATTCTCGCCTTCTGTTCATTTTTTCTCACCTGTGCCATACAACATTCAATCTGAAATTTTTACCCTTATAGGGCATCAGCACGTATGTGTAGTGTAGTGTGTGTGTGTGTGTGTGTGTGTGTGTGTGGTAGAAAGAAAGAGAGACAGAACAACAGCAGTGCTGTTTATGTGCAGAGTTGTGTGTGAAATTGGAATCATTTACCATAGATGAATCTCACAAAGAATATTATATGGTTTTCAAAAAAGTAGGCTACACAGAATAGACGTGCAAGGAACCGCGAGATGCGTGCAATTCTCGGCGAGTCTGCGGACATGCAGAACTCTGTACAAGACCGATGAATAGCAGAGCAGAGAGACAAGGGTCAACACTAAGCATCAGTTTAGCTGGAAAAGCTCTGCAGCTTCTCAAGATTAAAGCAGAGCTACAGTGTGTAACAACGAAAAATGTCACCAACCTACTGTTAATCACTATCAAATCTCTGTCATAAACTACAACTCAACATCAAGTTTCAACAGATCCACACATATCACCTTAACTTTTAGGTTACACCACAATCACAAAATAAATTGGATAGGACAAACATTTCATTTGAAGTGCATTACGACAAATCACCATGTTCTGTAAAATTCAAATTAAAAAAATAAAATAATTAAAAAAGTATTATGATGTTTGGGCCTTTAAAGATATTGTTGTTGTTACTACGGTTTTGCAGACATTAAACAAGATATTCAATCTATCTCAATTTCTTAACTACTTGCATCCTGAATGACTGGAAAATAAACAAATCATGGAAACAAAAAATTGTGCCATTATAAAAACAAAGAAAGTGAACATGATGCTAAAACATTTTTAGTTTTATATTAATTATTTTAATGTAATTTTGTATTTTAAGGAAGGAAATAACGCATACACACATCAATTTGTACAATTATTTTTGCATTGCTTTGACACATAGGAAACATTAACAGCCTTAAAACTGCATGTCAGACAAAAGAACTCTTTCTCTTTGAAGTTAAATCTTCCAAAAACCCTGTTTGAGTGCTAGCATTATTTATTATACTTAAAGTAAGAATTATAACTATGTTATGTACATTGTTATTAAAACTATTAAATGTGGATATTTTTCAAAAAGTCATACAATGATTGCAAACAGACTGGACAAAGAAATGTGTCAAAATGATACATTTAACATTTAACAAGGTTATTTAAAATATTGCCACCAATATCAGATGTGAAATTGATGTGAAGTACTGTATATTTCCCCACATATCCAGTGGATTGTTAATCCAAAAAATAAGGCCTGACATCATTGTAGATTGTCTCTCCCTCTGATGCTTTTACATTGCTTCTCTCTGCTCTGCCAGTTTTCCTCTTGGTAAAGGTTGGTGCAGAATAAGCCAATGGTTCCTCATCTCTCTGAGGAAATATATGGAAATATGTTATGGGATGGCAAATGTTAATGTTTAACAACTTGTTTATATGTTGAGAGAAAAATATGCCACTAATGTTTTCAGTATCATCTTTCTTTTATATACCCTACCTGTAGACTTTGCTGATCTCCACTGGCTCTTGCAGCATTTGTTCGCAGAGCACTGGCAGCTGTTATAAAATAAAAACGGAGATTAAAGTTGCTATACGTTCATTTACACAAATCAGTAATGTAAATCAAATCAAAATACTGTTTGATAGATTGATGTATGAGAAACTTCACTTACCGTTGCAACAACCAGAAGGTGTTTTCTTGATGATATAAATCAGAAAGACAATAACAATCAGACTTATAGCCAAAGCTGCACACAACAAAAACAGAACTGTTTTGGCCTTCTGCAAATCCTTCATGCTGAGTGCTGAAACAAAATGAAAAGGTGAAAATAATGAAAGTTATCTATAATTTTTATAATGTGACAATGCATAAGGAACAAATGTGTTGGTTTACTTTTATCTAGTAGTAAACTCCAGTATTGCTTAGTTTCGCTTAGTTTTATAATTATACAGGATCTTGTTTTTCTTGTCTGTCTCATTTAACACATCAAACTCAAAGGCAAAAATTCTTCCCAAGAATTCAGGCAAGTTTTAGAAATAAGCCTGAACCAAAAAATATGATCTTGATGGATTTTTACCAGATTAAAATGTATGATTATTAATGATATATATATACAAACGTTCTGCTGTTACCTTCAGTGTCCAGTTTTGTTCCATTTCCAAATAATATCTCTCCACATGTGGCCACAGCACAGTAATACGTCCCAGTATCAGAGGAGCTGATGTTCTTAGAGAAGTTGTAGATACATTTCTGAGGAGATCGAGCCTCAGGACTCTTCTCACATTCATCACCACTGTTTCTATGAGTGTAAATGATACTGGGATGAGACTCTGATCCGACTCTGAACCAGTACACACTGTGTTCTTGACATGTTTTGTTCTCAGAGTGAGAGAGGACTGAACACTGCAGAGTCTCTGAGTCTCCTGGATGGACTGGATCAGATGGAGGGACTTGAATGATGGCAGTGATATCAGGTTCTGGTCCTGGGAAATAAACGTGAACACGAACATGCTTTACTTACTTTCATGAAAATATATACATAAACACTTTTATATAAATTATGGAAACTTGACCTATCTTTATTCATACATGTATGAAAATAAACTATAAAACTTGCACTCATACAGGGTGTTTACCATTAATTCTTAGAAAGGTTGCTTTCATAAATGTCATGTCAAGTCGGTTTACTTTTATACAGTAGTAAACTCCAGTATCGCTTAGGCTTGTTTTAGTAATATGGAGAAGAAAGGTTCCAGGCTCTTGTTTTGCTGTTATACGAGGAGTCTCATTAACACCATCATAATCAAAGGAAAATGTTCCTCCCAAGAATTCAGGAAAGTTTCCAGAAACAAGTCTGAACCAAAATAAGGATGCTTTGTACAGGGTTGAGTTCGGACGGGTACATGTCAAAGTTACATCTTCTCCAACAGCCTTTGTCACAAAGTTCTGATCGTCTCTGCATCCTAAAAATAAAAATAAATACAGCACAGATTGACAGCAGATATAGGTTTATATATGCCTTGTGCTAAACTGATGCAAGAAGACGACAGTACACTTTAAATAGATATGGGAAAAATATGACTATATACTTACGCCCAACTGTAAACATCAGCAGCGAATAAAGTACAATCAGCATTTTCTGGTTAATCGACTTGTGATTGCTGTTAAAATAGATGGTATTAGAGGATGATTTGCCTTAATGTAATCATATCAAGTGGGAGGGAACAATTTCAGAGCAATCTGATTGGCCTCATTATGTTGGCACGTCACTGTTCTACCACAGTGGAAATAATTTCAACTATGTTTCCAACCTAGACACATGAAACAACACTAACATCAAGCTTTTGTTTCATGGTGGGGTTACAGTATACAATTGACATTGAAACTGAAAGAGATGATTTGATCTTGATGTGAACAACAGTAATCCAAAACAATGTGGTTAATTTTTCTTTATATTTTCAAATTATGTGGAAGGACTTGATACTCATTATCATGGTCCCGCTGTATTTTCGCATGCATACATTGTATACACACCGTAACTGACATGTCATTTCATCTTGTAAGGATCATGAATTAAGAGAATTTCCCTTAACAGAAGACAGGAAGACAATATGACACAGCACAGCAAGTTTATGTGTTGTACATCGTGTTACTATTGTGCTACCGTATATGTTGGGGTTGTAGCCTGGTTTGTGATATGTTTTTAGGATTCGTGGGTCTTTGTCCAACATAATTTAATAAGTAATGTCATTGTTTTCAAACTCAAAAATCAAATCAAAAGTAGTACAAAGTACAAAAACATCTTGTCAAAAAAAAGCATGTGTTCAGTGGTGAACATTTCAAATGTTCAATGCCAGTTTTTTGTTAAGGTATGGCTACTAAAACTAAATGGTGAAGGTTAGAAATAAAGTATGGTGATGGCAAATTAACTATGAATAAAGCCCCTGCACACCTAGTTGAGTCAGACATTTGTTTTCACTAATGTTGTTTAATTAGACCCCTTCTCAGAACTGTGTGGGCGTGTACAAACTGCATTTGATGGACATATTAGCTGTGTTTGAAACGGAAGAAAGGTGCCTCAGAAAGCATCACTTTTGAGTGAAGGCATCTCTGTTAACATTGGTTTTGATCAGCCTTCTAGAGCAGCACGTGCGGCAACGTGTGACATCAGCACGCCGTCTTATGTCTCTTCTGGCTAGCCGCTAGCATTAGCTAACTAGCTATTGAAAAGGCAAATGGCTAACGGACGACTCAGAAATCATACTTAACTAACTTGGTTGGTTACAGTCATGGGCTAATATCATAGTTCAGTGTTTAGTTCTTGCTAACCTTTCAAAAATCAAAGCGAGAAAACTACTAAAAACTTTTAAAAACGTATATTTGCAGAAAGATTTGGCTTGTTTGTCTGCCATCTTGAAAATTTTTTGCTGCCTTCGTAACCGGCCATTACGGGAGCAGTTTGAAGACATCTTACAACACAAAAAGAGGTCATTTGAGCTGTGTGGAACAGCTCTTAATGCCTCGTTTCGATCACAGCCATCCTCACACTTCTGTTCATTTGAGTGGCGGTCCATTGTACTTTTACGAATTCTGAATTGTCTGGAATGCAACACAAGTCATAAGAATCTGATGACATCATGTAATTCCCTTCACTCGACTTCCGCCTGACTGAATGTCTAATCAGACGGGGTTATTGGAAAAATGTGTGGGTGTGCAGGGCCTTTAAAGTCAAGGTAAAGCTTTCATCATGCTACACAAATGGCACACCTCTTGGCAGTAAACTTTAGCATTGGATGTATATGACACACTTCAGAAATTAATTACCAGAGTGGACTTAATTACTGTTACTTTACGTATTTCTATGTCTAAGCATTTACATTTAATGATATGTAAGATACACTGCTCAAAAAAATAAAGGGAACACTTAAACAACACAATGTAACTCCATGTCAATCACACTCCTGTGAAATCAAACTGTCCAAAGCAACACTGATTGACAATCAATTTCATATGCTGTTGTGCAAATGGAATAGACAACAGGTGGAAATTATAGGCAATTAGCAAGACACCCCCAATAAAGGAGTGGTTCTGCAGTTGGTGACCACAGACCACTTCTCAGTTCCTATGCTTCCTGGCTGATGTTTTGGTCACTTTTGAATGCTGGTGGTGCTCTCACTCTAGTGGTAGCATGAGACGGAGTCTACAACCCTGAGTGGCTCAGGTATTGCAGCTCATCCAGGATGGCACATCAATGCGAGCTGTGGTAAGAAGGTTTGCCGTGTCTGTCAGCGTAGTGTCCAGAGCATGGAGGCGCTAACAGGAGACAGGCCAGTACATCAGGAGACGTGGAGGAGGCCGTAGGAGGGCAACAACCCAGCAGCAGATACCTCTGCCTTTGAGCAAGGAGGAGCAGTAGGAGCACTGCAAGAGCCCTGCAAAATGACCACAAATGTGCATGTGTCTGCTCAAACGGTCAGAAACAGACTCCACGAGGGTGGTACAAGGGCCCGACGTCCACAGGTGGGGGTTGTGCTTACAGCCCAACACCGTGCAGGACGTTTGGCATTTGCCACAGAACACCAACATTGGCAAATTTGCCACTGGCGCCCTGTGCTCTTCACAGATGAAAGCAAGTTCACACTGAGCACATGTGACAGACGTGACAGAGACGTTCTGGCCGGTGGGTCAGTAATAGTGTGGGATGGCATTTCTTTGGGGGGCCGCACAGCCCTCCATGTGCTCGCCAGAGGTAGCCTGACTGCCATTAGGTACCGAGATGAGATCCTCAGACCCCTTGTGAGACCATATGCTGGTGCGGTTGGCCCTGGGTTCCTCCTAATGCAAGACAATGCTAGACCTCATGTGGCTGGAGTGTGTCAGCAGTTCCTGCAAGAGGAAGGCATTGATGCTATGGACTGGTCCGCCCGTTCCCCAGACCTGAATCCAATTGAGCTCATCTGGGACATCATGTCTTGCTCCATCCACCAACGCCACGTTGCACCACAGACTGTCCAGGAGTTGGCGGGTGCTTTAGTCCAGGTCTGGGAGGAGATCCCTCAGGAGACCATCCGCCACCTCATCAGGAGCATGCCCAGGCATTGTAGGGAGGTCATACAGGCACGTGGAGGCCACAGACACTACTGAGCCTCATTTTGACTTGTTTTAAGGACATTACATCAAAGTCGGATCGGCCTGTAGTGTGGTTTTCCACTTTGATTTTGAGTGTGACTCCAAAGCCAGACCTCCATGGGTTGATAAATTTGATTTCCATTGATAATTTTTGTGTGATTTTGTTGTCAACAAATTGAACTATGTAAAGGAAGGAGTATTTAATGAGATTATTTCATTCATTCAGATCTAGGATGTGTTATTTTAGTGCTCCCTTTATTTTTTTTAGCAGTGTATATAAATCAAAACTGCTATTGTTGCTGTTAGATAAGCACTAAACATAAACACTTCTAGGGATGGGCTTAAGATTAAATTTAATAAAAACATCTTGATCTGCTAAGGTTTACAATACAACCATTTTGGTTCACCTCATTAAACAGGAGTTAAATTGATTGGTTTGATTTGTATGCAATAAAAAGATGAATGCAGCCATTTTCAGTGATTCACAAAGCAAAGGAGCCATCCTAAATACTTTGCGAGCCAGTATCAGTAAATTTGAAGTTGCAGAGAAATATGCTTTACTCAAACTGTTTACTCATGGTCCCTCAGAATGAATGTTTTCTATAACTCAAGACCTTGATAAACTGTAAATCCATCATATTACGTGTCTTATGTTACTGTAACAGTAGCTAGTAGGTGACGTTTTAGTTCAACTGGGTTGAAAAATTATAGATGTAGACAGGCACCCTTTTATTGGCCAAAAGGGTTCTCTGATCTGAGAATGCTCAACATTATATATATTTGAGAGAAAATATTTTAAAGGTGTACCATATTCACTGCACTAACTGTAGCAAAAACCTGAGCAAAGGGGTTTGTTCATTTTTGATTGCGTAATTTATCCTTCATTATGCCACGCCCCGAATACACAGCTGGCCAATCACAGAAAAGTCTAGGACTCTCTAACTGAGGTTTGACAAATTCATGGCTGCACTCCATTGTCTCTAATGCAAAAGGCATCTTTTTCTAGTTGTTTTTTTTTTGCTGTATTTTTCCAAGATATGGTGAAACACTGTTCCTGGCGCACTTGTAATAGTTACAGTCGCAGAGGTTGAAAGGAGAAGTACTATTTATTCCCTTTCTAACACCTAAAACAAAAAAGTGTAGGCTGTGGATTGTTCCTAATGTAATGTTAGTTAGCTAACGCTAGCTAACTTAATTCTGAATGTAACGTTATAGCCTTATAGTCAGGTAATGTGGTGGTTCACTTTTATTCTGTAATCCGTAGGATTTAGCTTCTGTCTTTATTTTTTTCACATCAGTTTGACAGCCTGAATACAAGTTTCTAAAACACAATGCAACTGCAAAACTGTCTGCTTCTTTCTGCGGCCACTTTTTCCAAAACTTAGGCAATATTTCTCCAGCATCTGAGACCATGGTTCTCTGCCGGAAAATGGTGGATTGGTGGGAGTGAGTTGCTGCCCCAAGTGCAGGAGTTTAAGTATCTCGGGATCTTGATCCAGAATAACGGCAAAATGAAACGCCAGATGGACAGGCGGTCTTGGGATCCCCCAGGAGAAGCTAGACTGAGTTGGAAGCAAAACCAGACAGACAGAGAGAGGGAGGCCTCTGTCCCTCTCTCCCACCCACTAGTACAGCCATTCTCGTTTACAACATGGTTACATCCTGCATTGATTATTGTAATTCTTTTCTCTTTGTTCTTCCACTGAAATTCATACATACACTTCAACTGTGTCAGAACTCTGCTGCTCTTATCATCAGCAGAACCTCTTCTATAAATCATTTCAGTCCTGTCTCTCAGCAGCTTCATTGTCTTCCAGTTAAATACTGCATCGATTTCAACATTCTGCTTCTTGCCTTAAAGTCCATTCACAACCTCATTGACCTCCTTCATATCAACACACCCATCCGTACTCTTATGTCTTCTTCTTCTATTCACTTCACACACTTGCAGGGACTGAATACATACTTATTAACTACACTTCTAATGTTAAGATCACATGTTTAAAATTTTGTAGCTCTGTGTGTGTGTGTGCTCCTCTCTGCCTGGCTGCCCAGGGTCAACAAAAGGACAGGTGTGTGCATTAGCAGAAGTGTGTGTGTATGCCAGCTAGTTCAAGTTCAACTTTAAGGTTATCTATGTAGCACATTTAAAAACAACCCTAGTTGACCAAAGTGCTTTCTAGGAGAGAGGGAGCACTGACAGACAACTCATCTCTCTCTGCAAGGTGAGGCCGCAAGG
Source organism: Micropterus salmoides (assembly GCF_014851395.1). Classification (NCBI taxonomy): domain Eukaryota; kingdom Metazoa; phylum Chordata; class Actinopteri; order Centrarchiformes; family Centrarchidae; genus Micropterus; species Micropterus salmoides. The sequence goes on along the minus strand of NW_024044237.1, from coordinate 25,841,634 downwards.
ACGGTGAGGTGATGCACAGCGATGCTGGGAGCTTTGCATACATTCTTGAGACAGTTTCTTACAACAGGTGTACTGCCATATGGCATCTGTCTCCATTAAGATTGATTCATGATGATGCAATAAACTTATTTTCAAATATCCTCTGATCTGACTTGGTCCTCAGTTTTTGGTCTTTCATTTTGACCACAGTATTTTTTGTCATAATCCTGTCCTGAGTGCTGTGTTTTCAGGTTTTTATTCTGAGGGTTTGGTTTTGTATCTGCTATTTAGTTGGTTTTGTTTCCATGTCTTTGTTCTTAGTCCTGTACTTTAGTTCATGTCTTTAGTGTTTACTCCTGGTCTTGTGTTCTCTGTTTAGCTCTGTGTATTCCCTTGTTCATTTACTGGTTCTGTTCAGCTCTCTTTGTACCGGTCTGTCATGTGTTATAGATTGTTTCCTGCATCTCAGCCCTGTGTCTTAGCTCCTAGTTTTGTGTCTTAGTGTTTTTATTCTGGTCTGTGTTCTGTCTGTGTGGGTTACTTGGCCCCATATCTGCCTGTCAAGTATTCCATCTGTTTCCCCCAGTTATCACTCTGTCTGGCTGCCTCTTTGTTCCCCTTTGCTGTCTCTGCCTGCCTGCCTCTCTCTGTCTTCCCTGCTATGTCTCTGCCTGCCTCGTTAGTCTCATGTCTGTCACCTGTGTAGCTCCCGCCCTGCTCGTTAGTCCCTGTGTATATATACCTGGTGTTTCTGTCTTGTCCTTGTTGGCGCATTACCTCCTGTTACCTTGTATACCTTGTGCTACTGTGCATTGTCTGCTTGTCTGTCTCGTTTTGCTTGTTCTCTGTCAGTTTTTGGATTTACACTCGTTCTGGATTATTCTGTTTGATCACCTTTGTTATCTAGAACTGTGTTATTTTTCAGCCACTCCGTTTGCAAGTGAGCTCGCCTTTTGTTTGTTTATTAAAACCCCTTGAACTACATGCACTATCCGTGTCCTAAAACCTGCTCGCCACGACAAACCGTGACAGTTTTTTCTCCAACACATTTCACTTACACCATGAAACATAAAAATGTCTTGGACCTATGAGTGATAACCTGATTTCAGTAATTTCCACGTAAATGAAAATCAAATCAATGGAAATAATTTATTTTTCTTTTCTTTATTTGATAGCAACAGTGCAGAGATGGCAGGAAATGAGGGGAGACAGATGAGAATTACATGTAACGAAGTTTACTAGACAGATGTGAACCAGGTCATGGTCTGCTACCAGGGGACCCTGCAATGTCAATGTCAAGTATGCACATTTGCATGACAGGACTATGTAAGCATCACTGTGACAGCAGTGACGCTGGATAAATGGAAAGATTATGACTAAAAGACATGTTGAGCATTAATAAAACAATGTGCATTAAATACATTTGAAATAAATCAAAATGTCAATGACATATTAGCACTGTTGCCGTTCAGTAAGAAGGTCCTGGGACAGATGGGACTCGCTTGCATGTGTTCCATGTGGGTTTCCTCTCCCAGTTCAAAGATATTAAGGTTAGGGGAATTGGAGAAGTTTCCAATAGATATGTGAGTATGTAGTTGTCTGTATGTGTTTGTCCTGTGATTGACTGGAGATCCACCCACTGTGATCTTCTCCTCTGGCACAATGTGAGCTGGGACAGGCTGCAGCTTTTTTGGGATCCAGCACAGGGTAAGAAATGGATGGGAAATTTCAACCACACATTCAAGATCATGTCAGTATATCTATTTAAATTGAACTAACTAAATGTATCATTCCGTACAAACTGATGACAAACAGACCTGTTAACTCACTAATCCAACCCAAAAGCCTTCACAGCAGCATAGACCCTCTCTGTCTTTGCTGCTTTTGCATCCTTTATTGCACCGTCAGCTTTCATCATGCAGAAGAAGACAGCAGAATAAACCCTTGTGCCCTTATCTCTCTGAGAAAATAGAGAATAAATGAGATGACAAAGTTAAAAAAGCTTCATAACTGGTTTATTAAGATGAATCCCATCTTTAAATTCCTTACCTGTTGACTTTTGTGACCACCACAGTTTTTTTGCAGGTCAACAACAGCTGCATTAAGAAATGGTAAATACATAGATAAAAATAAAAAAGGATGCAGTAGTTAAACTTAGTTTTAATTTTATAAATAACTATGAGTAACTTTTATTACCGTTTGAACAACCACTCTTGATTGTTTTGATGATGTAAATCAAAAAGACAATAACAATCAGACTTATAGCCAAAGCTGCACACAACAGAAACAGAACTGTTTTGGCCTTCTGCAAATCCCACATGATGAGTGCTGAAACAACATGAAAAGGTGAAAATAATGAAAGTTACCTATTATGAAAGTTACTTATTATTTTGATAATGTGACAATGCATAAGGAACAAATGTGTTGGTTTACTTTTATCTAGTAGTAAACTCCAGTATTGCTTAGTTTCGCTTAGTTTTATAATTATACAGGAGAAAGGCTCCAGGATCTTGTTTTTCTTGTCGGTCTCATTTAACACATCAAACTCAAAGGCAAAAATTCTTCCCAAGAATTCAGGCAAGTTTTCAGAAATAAGCCTGAACCAAAAAATATGATCTTGATGGATTTTACCAGATTAAAATGTATGATTATTAATGATATATATATATACAAACGTTCTGCTTTTACCTTCAGTGTCCAGTTTTGTTCCATTTCCAAATAATATCTCTCCACATGTGGCCACAGCACAGTAATACGTCCCAGTATCAGAGGAGCTGATGTTTTTAGAGAAGTTGTAGACACATTTCTGAGGAGATCGAGCCTCAGGACTCTTCTCACATTCATCACCACTGTTTCTATGAGTGTAAATGATACTGGGATGAGACTCTGATCCGACTTTGAACCAGCACACACTGTGTTCTTGACATGTTTTGTTCTCAGAGTGAGAGAGGACTGAACACTGCAGAGTCTCTGAGTCTCCTGGATGGACTGGATCAGATGGAGGGACTTGAATGATGGCAGTGATATCAGGTTCTGGTCCTGGGAAATATAAACGTGAACACGAACATGCTTTACTTACTTTCATGAAAATATATACATAAACACTTTTATATAAATTATGGAAACTTGACCTATCTTTATTCATACATGTATGAAAATAAACTATAAAACCTGCACTCATACAGGATGTTTACCTTTAATTCTTAGAAAGGTTGCTTTCACAAATGTCATGTCAAGTCCGTTTACTTTTATACAGTAGTAAACTCCAGTATCGCTTAGGCTTGTTTTAGTAATATGGAGAAGAAAGGTTCCAGGCTCTTGTTTTGCTGTTATACGAGGAGTCTCATTAACACCATCATAATCAAAGGAAAATGTTCCTCCCAAGAATTCAGGAAAGTTTCCAGAAACAAGTCTGAACCAAAATAAGGTTGCTTTGTGCTCAGATTTCTGGCGGGTACACGTCAAAATTACATCTTCTCCAACACCAACAGCCTTTATCACAAAGTTCTGATCGTCTCTGCATCCTAAAAATGCAAATAAATACAGCAGAGATTGACAACAGATGTAGATTCATATATGCCCTGTGCTAAACTGATGCAAGAAGATGACAATATACTTCAAATAGATATGGAAAATATGACTTTATATACTTACGCCCAACTGTAAACATCAGCAGCGAATAAAGTACGATCAGCATTTTCTGGTTAATCGACTTGTGATTGCTGTTAAATTAGATGGTATTAGAGGATGATTTGCCTTAATGTAATCATATCAAGTGGGAGGGAACAATTTCAGGGCAATCTGATTGGCCTCTCATTATGTTGGCATGTCACTGTTCTACCACAGTGGAAATAATTTCAACTATGTTTCCAACCTAGACACATGAAACAACACCAACATCAAGCTTTTGTTTCATGGTGGGGTTACAGTATACAACTGACACTGAAACTGAAAGAGATGATTTGATCTTGATGTGAACTACAGTGATCCAGAACAATGTGGTTAATTTTTCTTTATATTTTCAAAATATGTGGAAGGACTTGATACTCATTATTATGGTCCCGCTGTTCAGGACACATGGATACATTACATCACCGTAACTGACATGTCATTTCATCTTGTGAGGATCATGAATTAAGAGAATTTCCCTTAACAGAAGACAGGAAGACAATATGACACAGCACGTTTATGTGTTGTACATCGTGTTACTATTGTGCTACCGTATATTCAATTCAATTTATTTATATAGCGCCAAATCACAACAACAGTTATCTCACAGCACTTTTCATAAAAGAGCAGGTCTAGACCGTACTCTGTGATGTTATTTACAGAAGCCCAACAGTTCCCACCAAGAGCAAGCACTAGGCGACAGAGGCAAGGAAAAACTTCCTTTTAAGAGGCAGAAACCTCGAGCAGAACCATGGCTCAGGGTGGGCGGCCATCTGCCTCGACCGGTTGGGGTGAAGGAGAGAGAGGGAGAGAGAGAGAGATGTAAGGAGAGAGAGAGGAGAGGGAGGCAGCCTACACAATATACACACAGAGGTACAGACAGTAAAGGTGGTGTTGCTATAGACTAAATGAAGATAGGAGGAAGATATTTATAGTAGTGTTAATGGTAACAGTCGTAATGTTAATGATTATAATAACAATAATAACAATAAGACTAGCAACAATAGTCGTTGTAGCAGAGGGTGTCGAGCAGGAACACGGGGGCAGCAGGTGACCCGCAGCCACAGATCCAGACTCCACAGCTCCAGAGCCAGAAACACCTGCAGGAAGTGATAGGAGGAGAGAGGAGAGGGACGAGAAAGCACAAGACTACCGGAAAGGGGAGAAGTTGTGTTAGTAACATGCAATAATGGGCTGAGGTTGCATACACAGGGAGAGAAAGTAGAGGAGAGAGGAGCCCAGCATAACTAAGGGATGGTTCAGGACTCACCTGAGCCAGCCCTAACTATAAGCTTTATCAAAGAGGAAAGTCTTAAGCCTACTCTTAAATGTGGAGATGGTGTCTGCCTCCTGAACCCAAACTGGAACCTGGTTCCACAGGAGAAGAGCTTGATAGCTGAACGCTCTGGCTCCTAGTCTACTTTTGGAGACTCTAGGAACCACAAGTAACCCTGCGTTCTGGGAGTGCAGTGCTCTGGTGGGGTAGTAAGGTACTATGAGCTCTTTAAGATAAGATGGTGCCTGACCATTAAGAGCTTTGTAGGTGAGAAGAATGATTTTAAATTCTATTCTGGATTTTACTGGAAGCCAATGCAGAGAAGCTAAAACAGAAGAAATATGATCTCTTTTCCTGGTTCCTGCCAGAACACGTGCTGCAGCATTCTGAATCACCTGAAGAGTCTTAATGGACTTTTTCGAGCAGCCTGATGATAAAGAATTGCAGTAATCCAGCCTAGAAGTAACAAATGCATGGACTAGTTTTTCTGCATCATTTTTAGACAGGATACTCCTGATTTTCGCAATATTATGTAGGTGAAAAAAGGCGGTCCTTGAAATTTGCTTAATGTGAGACTTAAACGACATGTCCTGATCAAAGATAACGCCAAGATTCCTCACAGTGGTGCTGGAGGCCAGGGCGATGCCATCAAGGGAAACTATATCTGTAGATAATGCATCATGGAGGTGCTTGGGCCCTAGAACAATAACTTCAGTTTTATCTGAGTTTAACAATAGAAAATTACAGGTCATCCAGGTTTTAACATCCTCATTACCGCCAACATGAATAACAATCTTACTGTATTTAAGTTTATCCTTAGCCAGCAGTTTCAAATAAGACTCAATGTCGCCCGCTCTGGCCCCAGGGATGCACTTAACTTAACTTCATGTTTCACAAAATGGAGCTGCCAATCATCAGAGTTGGTTTCTCAGCGGGTGTGTCGCTGAGTGGGGAAAATCTGTTAGAGACGTGAACAGGTTGGTGATGACCCATGGGCTTTGAATGCTTACGACTATTCCTCCTTCGGACAGTCACACAGCCACCCCTTCCTGGCTGCACAGGGGATCCCGGGGGACGGTTACCACAGGCTAACTCAGGCCGTTCCGCACCGACTACCGGGGACTGGCTAGCTACAGTAGCTAAAGACTGATCTACCAAGGTGCGGAGCCGGACTTCTAAATCACTGAGCCTCGCCTCCATGTCTAAAAATAAACTACACTTATTACACGTACCATTACTGCTAAAGGAAGCAGAGGAGTAACTGAACATCTGACACACCGAGCAGGAGAAAGTAGGAGAGAGAAAGGGAGAAGGAGAAGCCATCGCTAGCTGCTAAGCTAAAGTACTGTAGCGTCAGCTACCAAAACTTTAGAACAACTATGAGATTGAACAGCAGTCACTAAAAGATGGAAAGAACTGTGAGTGCTTAGGCAAAATTACTGTAAGAATAAGTGTTTAGCGGACAGTTGGCCGCTGTAATCTAACAAATGTAACTGGTATTTAGCGAGAGCAGCACAACACGGTACCAACACACAAGCACCGGAAATGGAAATGAGTCAACACGCTTACCGCAGTACGTCAGCAACGTCAGGTAATTTTTCATGCAAAGCGTAAATGACACTGGGATGAGATTCATCTCATCTGACTCTGAACCAGTACACACTGTGGTCTCCTGGACATGTTTTGTTCTCAGAGTCAGAGAAGACTGAACACTGCAGAGTCACTGAGTTTTCTGGGCAAACTGGATCAGATGGAGGGACTTGAATGATGGCAGTAATATCTGGTTCAATACAAACATAAACATAAACATTACTCACTTTGATGTAAATAAAAGTAGTTAAATATGAATTTATATACATAAATTATGAAAAATAAATTATGAAAACATGTACTATCTTAATGTAAACATGTAGGAAAATTTAAAAATAAATAAAATTAAAAAATGCACTTGACATATTCTCCCACTTCTGTTCTTTTTTCTCACCTGTTAGTGCCATACAACATTCACCTTCATTATTCACCTTCATTATTCTTAGCAGTAAATCAGGTTTCATGAAATCATGTAAATTACCTTCACCCAACTTCCACCTGACAAAAGGTCTCAGACACGGTAACTGAAAACACCTGTGTGGGTGTGCAGGACATTTAAAATCAAAGTCAAGTTTTTCACCATGCTACGCAGCACTGAACAATACTGTTGTAAATGACACACTGCAGAAATCCACGTAATTCCTTGAGAGGCTGGACTTACTTAACTACTTTGCATATTTCTATGTTCAAGAATTTACATTTAATGGTTGTAGGATTTAAACATCAGAACTGCCATTGTTGCTTTTCCAGTTTCAGGGAAATAATACTTCCCAAAGAATACAGAGTCAAAGATATGATGAACTAAATTTTTATACGTGGCCATGGAGAGAAAGATCATGAGTCTCTCCCGACATGTGGTCTGCCTCTGCTTAAATACACTCCAGTACAAACACAAACAACAAATGGTAGACTACAAAACAAATGAATACAAATATTCAATACCCCTATCGTCTCATCCATTGGTCTGTGTTAAAATCTCATCTACATGCCAGTAGACGTTTATTGTAAAATGCTTTGATTAGTCTGTGACCAAGACTCTCAGAGTTAGATATGAGTCCTAAGAATATACAACCTAAAATTTATTTCTCTCACCAGTAGCTGTAACAGGGATTGAACTGATCTGTTTGATTTGTATGTATTAAAAAAAGGATGTCTGCAATTTGCAGTGATTCACAAAGACAGAGGAGCCATCTTAAATACTGTGCAAGTCAGCCAAATCAATCTGCTCAATTATGACCTGCCCACACTGCCTGTCAGTCACATCAGCAGGAAGAGCACAGCGAGTGGGGGAGGGCTGTTAAACCACCCATCCTCTGTACTTGCTTGACTTCTTTTCAGTGGGCTGGTGAAAGGCATCCGTAGAGCCTCACTCTCACGGTAACACAGGAACACATTCATGTGTGATTGTGCGTATTTTATCTTACGGAGGGAACCAATGTGAACCTGGGAGAAAAACACATAAAATAACCCAGCGATAAACAAGGCGATGAACATGAAACAATCCTGGCCCACCATACTGTATGTACAGTGGTGTAACTTTATATATAATTGGTTTTGTCAGGTGCAGACAAGGACACAAGGTCCCTTATTTTGTGGCAGGTTGCCAACACCTCCCTGTTCACGGGATGGCGAAATACTGTGGTGACTGGTTACGAGTAAGTGAATCATATCATATGTAACTGTTGTAGGTTTCATAAGAAACTGTTTCATACTGGTACTACACATTTATGTTACAGCATGCAGTGTCATTGCATTGTTCTGATCAAGTTGTATTTCAACCTGGACATACATTTCTGGTCGAGGCCTGGAGGGGAGGGTAACCCCAGGCTTCATTAAGAAAAAGTGGGAGAACCTCAAACAAAATACAAGGTTGGTTAACTGTCTTTTCACACCTGTACCTGTGAGGTTAAATAGTCATCCCTGAGGATGTGAAAAGTTTGAGTTGATGAAGAGGGAACTTACAAATATGTCAGTCTAATACTGCAGCGGTCACCGCCAATAATGAATTAGCACCACTGTTGAAATTTCAGTTTATTGTTTATGATAACCCTTGCTGCTATTTATATTAAGCACATAACCACAGCTGCTGACATTACAAATTTTTTATCTGATTTAGAGGGCTTCTCTGCTTTAGTTTTGTTTTTTGCTGTTTTTTCTCCACAGGAACTGAAGTGCCCCAGAACTGGGGTCAGCACAGAGGGGTGTGAGGCCACTGCTGCATCTTGGAAGTGGTATGGTTTGATGGATGAGGCAACTGGGGGCAGGCCATCTGTAACACCATCTGTCCTCATTGCCTCGTCTTCCCAGAACCCCACTCTGCGGAGACCCCAGAAGGGGACACCATAACATCCACCCCAAAAAGGTGACGGCTGGATGTTCTGGATGCTCTGAGGGATCTCCAGGAGGAAGAGGCGAGTTCAGGCAGATGGAGGCAAAGGCAGGAGAGAGAGAAGAGACCATAGCCAGAGAAGCAGCTGAGAGAGAGGAGTGAAGACACCGTGAGGCAGTGGAGAAGGAGGAGAGTTTTTTTTAGAGAGATGAGGGAAAGAGGAGAGGAGAGATAGGGAGACTGCTATTAGGGCAGAGCGCTTCCTGGCAGTGGCAGTCTTGGAAAAATTGCTGAACAAATTGCTCATGATCTGCCTTTCGTTATTGTTTTTCTAGATCTTTAGTTAATCACAAATGTTTACACATGGTAAGGTAAGGTTATTCGTGTAACACATTCCAACAACAAGGCACTTCCAAGGGCTTGATGTAAAACATTAGATGTGAAAATACATGAAAGAACATTTAAATACAAGAAGAATGTATAAAAGAACATTTTGAATGAATTGTAGCTTAACAACTACAGCAATACTGTGAATGTTCAATCAGCATTAACGGGCATAATTATGACAATAATCATGACATAACACAGCATTGCCATCCTGTGCCTGTCCTCTGCTCCACAGATGGCGTCTGGAGGTGCTGGTTCTGGGTTGTCTCCTGCTGCTCCCTCCACATCAACATCATCTGGCTCCAAGAGGTCCCCATTGCTGAGACAGATGTGGTGCAGGACAGTGCAGCAGGCGATGACCTCCAGGACATATATGACATCCACCTCCAGAGGTGCTTAGCTTTAACACCATTGAGTCATGCACTGACCCAGGGATACCAATAAAAACATCCATGAACTTGGCTTTCTGGTCACAGACAGCCTGAAATTGAACAGAATAGAATAATTTTCTATTCAGGTAACAGGCTGTGTCCTCTGTTGGTGGCTTCACACAGACGTGGCAGCCATCAACGCTGCCAACTACCTGTCTGAAAACTGCCAACCCAGCCAAACGTGCAAAACCTGCACAGAGGTGAGGCAAATCTTCCTGAGAAGGAAAGTGGATGACCTGAGGAAGGATACAGAGGACTTTCGGACTAGTCTTGTGCACTGTGGCTCGGGGCATTTTAAAGGCTCTGGACAAAACACTGGGGCTGGTGATGGTGCAATGAATAAGTAAAAAGCATATAACATAAATATCTTCAATAAAATTCTATTCAGTTTATTTCAACGAGTGTTTCAGTATGTATTCTCCTTTATATTGAACTTTTAATGACAAAAAATACATTGGTATATACATGAATATAAGTCTCTAAATATATATATATATTATTTATATTGGGCCAGAACAGAATTTTTTCATATCTATTCTGTTGTCTCTGCTTTTATTTATATTTTCATTGTATGTTGATGTAAAAAAACCACTTAAAATAGACAATTATGACTTACAGTTTTTTTCAATTGCTAACCTGCGTTGGTCAAAACTGAAGTCACATTGTCAAAACTCATAAGACAGTCAGCGCAACAGAAGTGTATGTGGACCAAACTGTGAATCATTTTTCATTGATTTCACACAAAATGCATTCAATGACCCCTTTCTCCAAAATTCATGAACTCTTTTCTCATTACTACTTCACCACCTGCTAAGCACTGTATATCTGCAGCACATTTTTCAAATGCTAGCACACTATGTCCAAAACTGTTAAAAACAAATTCAAAACAGATTGATGGTAAATGTACTGCATTTCTGCAGTGACCAGATTGAAATAGAAATAAAAATTTAAGTAGAAAATCTTAGAAGGCAGGCAATATCACTTTTGGAAATGTGAATTTGGTCAGCACAATTGCCAGAGTCCTGGAGAAACATAAAATAAGGACGAAGCAGTTGTACACTGTACCATTCGAGAGAAACTGTGAATGTGTGAAAGAACTCCGTCATCAATATGTCCAGGTAAGATGTCTGTTCAATAATCAATCAGGGAACATGCACAGTTATGCATAATGTGAAGTCCTGTAAAACTGTGTATTTACAATATTTTAGAGAGTAATGGAGCTGGAAACCAGGGAACTGCACATACATTCATCTTTGTGGATGAAGCTGGATTCAACCTGGCAAAAACATGCAGTTGCACATGAAGAAATGTGATTGGACAGACAGCAACCGTGGATGTCCCAGGGCAGAGAGGAGCTAACATCACGATGTGTGCAGCACTGTCCAATTATGGTTTGTTGTTACACAAAGCACTCATTGGCCCCTACAACAAGGAGAGGCTCATGTCTTTCCTGGATGACCTGCATAATCGCCTTGCACCAGCGGAGGAGAGGAGCAAGAAACTCCCCTATCTTTGTTGTTGTGTGGGATAATGTGGAATTCCACCACTCTGCTGCAGTTACAGACTGGTTCCCTGCACATCCCAGGATGTCAGTACTCTTCCTGCCTCCATACTCCCCCTTCCGAAACCCCATAGAGGAGTTTTTCTCTGTATGGAGTTGGAAGGTGAATGACCACCATCCACATGACCAGATGACCTTACTGGATGCCATGAATGCGGGAAGTGGAAGGCACTTCTCCTGAAGACTGCCAGGGTTGGTTTAGAAATTCCAGAAGATACTTTCCAAGATACATCGCCAGGGAAGACATAAGATGTGATGTTGATGAGAACTTGTGGGCAAATGCAGCAGAGAGGGAGGACTAGCACCCTCAAGTACTGTACATGATGAGTTTTTGAGGTGTTTCTTATTTGTATTACTGTTTGCAGCCCTGGAATTTCAGAAATTTGTGGGGGGGGGGGTTGTTTCAATTTACAGTAACATTTTTCACAGTTAACAATACTATCGACAGATATGGATGCATTCTTGTTACATATACTTTAGTACCGTGTGAAAATAAGTTATTGTTATTGTATAATGAAAACCTAATTTATTTGCTCATGCATCAAAGATAAAAGTTCTTCATTTATGTAATGCTCCCTGTTTTTAGTGTTTTGTAGGTCAGTGTGTTATGAGTGAGACTGTATGCTTTCTAAATGAGAATTGTTGCCAGTGTTTTGGTTGAACGAGTCTATTTTGAGACTTGTACGAAGTGTTTTGGTGGTTTGAGTGACTCATGGAGGTCAGATTAACTGTTTGGCCACGATGCATGTTTGTAATGCAGACTGTGTGAAGAGTTTTGAAAAAGTGGCTCTTGTGACCATTGCATCTTAGCAATTGAAAAAAACTGTAACGTAATGGTTGATATTACATTTACTTTAAAGCTGTTATTTGTGCTTTTTTATGTAATTATCAGTATGGCTAGAGCACATAAAATTACAACTTTAGTTGAGGGTTTATTAGGTAACTTTGAAGTAAGGGTAACATTAATGCTCCACTGCAATAGTGTAGTCAATGGACTCTATAAATCACAAAACCAATGTGTAAATTAACATACCAGTATGTTTTCAGCCAATAGTAGGATCCTTTGTTGGCGAAAATGATGCCTAACTTTCCATGTCGCATGAAACAGGGAGCATACACAAGTAAGTCAAAGTAAAATGTTCATTTTTATTAAGGTTTATTCACAACAATGTAGCCGTAAGCCAGTAGATATTTTGGCAGGCACACATCGCTAGTTAAATGTTGGAGGTAATGATCTGTCCGACCGAAATAAAAGCAGCAGCAGAAGAAGCGGTCAGCTCTTGCGATCGTCACTTCCAGTTTGTGCACACTATGCAAGTAAAGACAGAGTGTACGAAGTGTACTACTGGAAGTATGCGAATTGAGACACAGTGTCTGGCTTGCTTGACAAACACCTGGAAAAGCCGTGATTGGATTCCCTTGAATTTCCTCAAGGAAATGAAAATAAATGTCTGTGTGCAAAAGTGTCCTTATAATCAAAGAATAAAAAATACCCACTGGTAGTTGGAATCGATCGTACAACCTTCCAAACAGGAGTCCCGCACATTACTAACTGAGCTATACATGCCCACAAATATACAAAGATTTGAAATAAATGTAATGGTGAATGTGGATGTGAGTTGTTGTCTGTCTATGTGTGGCCCTGCGTTGGACTGGCGACCTGTCCAGGGTGTACCCTGCCTTTCGCCCAATGTCAGCTGGGATAGGCTCCAGCCCCTCGCGACCCTGTACACAGGATAAGCGGTTGACGATGGATGGATGGATGGACTTTGTTCAGACCTGCAATGTAACGGCTTGAAAAAAATTTGGTCCGATGCCAGGCTAATTATCCGACCGCTGGGCTAACATGATGCCACCTTTTCAATGTTTCCTTCCCCAGTTCACTTCCTTCCCCTATTTCCCCTCCTTTATTTTTTTTTGCCTATTATGATGACATGAATAAATCCAAAATTGTAACCATTAGGGGCGTCAGTGCGTATGTGTGGCATGGCATGTATGTGTGTATGTGTGCATGTGTGTGTGTGTGTTAGAAAGGAAGAGAGACAGAACAACTGCAGCACTGTTTATGTGTATAGTTGTGTATAAACTTTAAATTATTCATTTAATGCAAATTTGTATTTTGAGGAACGAAGTAACAGATATACACACAGAACAATTTGTATTTGCATTGCATTGACAGTCTTAAAATCAGACAAAAGAGACAGAAAAGAAACCTTCCTCACCCCTCTTTCACTTTCAAGTTAAATCTTTCAAAAACCCTGTTTGAGTGCTGGCATTATTTATTATACTTAGAGAAAGAATTACAGCTATGTAATGCACATTGCCATTAAAACTATAAAACGTTGGCTACCAATATCAGATGTTAAATTGATGTGAAGTATATTTCCCCACAAAGTGGATTGTTAATCCATCACATAAGGCCTGACATCAGTGTAGATTGTCTCTCCATCTGCTGCTTTTACATTGCTTCTCTCTGCTCTGCCAGTTTTCCTCTTGGTGAAGGTTGGTGCAGAATAAGCCAATGATTCCTCCTCTCTCTGAGGAAATATGTACAATACATTGAAATATGTTATGAGGTGGCAGATATTAACATTTACATATGTTTAGAGAAAAATAAGCCAATAATGTTTTCAGAGTCATCTTTTCTTTATATACCGTACCTGTTGATTGTGTTGATCTCCACTGGCTGTAGCAGCATTTGTTCGCAGAGCACTGACAGCTGTGTTATAAAACAAAAACAGAGATTTAAGATTAAAGATGCTATACGTTTACACAAATCAGTAATATAAATCATGTGAAATTAGCTTTAGCAAAATACTGTTTTAATAGGTTGATGTGTGAGAAAAATCATTTACCGTTGCAACAACCACAAGATGTTTTCTTGATGATATAAATCAGAAAGACAATAACAATCAGACTTATAGCCAAAGCTGCACACAACAGAAACATAACTTTTTTGGCCTTCTGCAAATCCCACATATTGAGTGCTGAAACAACATGAAAATAATGAAAGTTAACTATTATGAAAGTTGCCTTTTATTTTGATAATGTGACACTGCATGAGGAACAAATGTGTTGGATTACTTTTATATAGTAGTAATCTCCAGTATTGCTTAGTGTCGCTTAATTTTATAATTATACAGGAGAAATGCTCTAGGCTCTTGTTTTTCTGTAATGTCTGTCTTATTAACCACATCAAAATCAATATCAAATGTTCTTCTCTAGAATTCAGGCAAGTTTTTAGAAATAAGCCTGAACCAAAATATGATCATAATGGATTTTACCAGATAAAAATGTTATTATACCTTCAGTGTCCAGTTTTGTTCCATTTCCAAACAATATTTCCCCACATGTGGCCACAGCACAGTAATACGTCCCAGCATCAGAGGAGCTGATGTTCTTGGAGAAATTGTAGACACATTTCTGTGGATAGCGAGTCTCAGGACTTTTCTGACATTCATCACCACTGTTTCTATGAGCATAAATGACACTGGGATGAGACTCATCTGATCCGACTCTGAACCAGTACACACTGTGTTCTCCTTGGCATGTTTTGTTCTCAGAGTGAGAGAGGACTGAACACTGCAGAGTCACTGAGTCTCCTGGATGGACCGGATCAGATGGAGGCACTTGAATCACTGCAGTGACATCTGGTTCTGGTCCTGGGAAATATAAACGTGAACACGAACATGCTTTACTTACTTTCATGAAAATATATACATAACACTTTTATATAAATTATGGAAACTTGACCTATCTTTATTCATACATGTATGAAAATAAACTATAAAACCTGCACTCATACAGGATGTTTACCTTTAATTCTTAGAAATGTTCCTTTCACAAATGTTATGTCAAGTTCATCTACTTTTATACAGTAGTAAACTCCAGTGTCACTTAAGTTTGTTTTACTAATATGGAGAAGAAAGGTTCCAGGCTCTTGTTTTGCTGTAATGCGAGAAGTCTCATTAACACCATCATAATCAAAGTCAAATGTTCCTCCCAAGAATTCAGGAAAGTTTCCAGAAACAAGTCTGATCCAAAACAGAGTTGCTTGGGACAAGTTTGATTTCTGGCGGGTACACGTCAAAGTCACGTCTTCTCCAACAGTCTTTGTCACAAAGTTCTGATCATCTGTGCATCCTAAAAATAAAATAAAATAGAGCAGTGATTGACAACAGATATAGATTCATATATGTACTCTGCTAAGCTGATGCAAGAACACAAAAATATACTTCAAATATACTGTATATGGAAAAAATATGACTTTATATACTTACTCCCCACTGTAAACATCAGCAGTGAATAAAGTACGATCAGCATTTTCTGGTTAATCGACTTGTGATTGCAGTTAAATTAGACCGTATTAGAGGAAGATTTGCCTTAATGTAATCATATCAAGTGGGAGGGAACAATTTCAGAGCAATTTGATTGGCCTGTCATTATGTTGGCATGTCACTGCTCTACCACAGTGGAAATAATTTCTTTCCAACCTAGACACATGAAACAACACCAACATCAAGCTTTTGTTTCATGGTGTGTTTTATACAACTGACAATGAAACACAAGAGGTGTAATCCAAAACAATCTGGTTCATTTTTCTTTATATTAAAAAAATATGTGGAAGGACTTTTCTGGTGATGCTTATTACTATGGTCCTGCTGTTCAGGACACACGCATACAGTATATTACCCTAAATGACATGTCATTTTATCTTGAGAATTTCCCTTAACAGAAGACAGGAAGACAATATGACACAGTACAGCACATTTTTCTGTTTTTGGCGTTTACTGTTGCGACATATTTGTTGGGGTAGTACCCTGGTTTCCATAAAACCTAAAATAGATAGCATGTGATATGTTTTTAGTGATTCATGGGTCATAATTTACTACTAGAATTCAGGAAAGTTTCCAGAAACAAGTCTGATCCAAAACAGAGTTGCTTGGGACAAGTTTGATTTCTGGCGGGTACACGTCAAAGTCACGTCTTCTCCAACAGTCTTTGTCACAAAGTTCTGATCATCTGTGCATCCTAAAAATAAAATAAAATAGAGCAGTGATTGACAACAGATATAGATTCATATATGTACTCTGCTAAGCTGATGCAAGAACACAAAAATATACTTCAAATATACTGTATATGGAAAAAATATGACTTTATATACTTACTCCCCACTGTAAACATCAGCAGTGAATAAAGTACGATCAGCATTTTCTGGTTAATCGACTTGTGATTGCAGTTAAATTAGACCGTATTAGAGGAAGATTTGCCTTAATGTAATCATATCAAGTGGGAGGGAACAATTTCAGAGCAATTTGATTGGCCTGTCATTATGTTGGCATGTCACTGCTCTACCACAGTGGAAATAATTTCTTTCCAACCTAGACACATGAAACAACACCAACATCAAGCTTTTGTTTCATGGTGTGTTTTATACAACTGACAATGAAACACAAGAGGTGTAATCCAAAACAATCTGGTTCATTTTTCTTTATATTAAAAAAATATGTGGAAGGACTTTTCTGGTGATGCTTATTACTATGGTCCTGCTGTTCAGGACACACGCATACAGTATATTACCCTAAATGACATGTCATTTTATCTTGAGAATTTCCCTTAACAGAAGACAGGAAGACAATATGACACAGTACAGCACATTTTTCTGTTTTTGGCGTTTACTGTTGCGACATATTTGTTGGGGTAGTACCCTGGTTTCCATAAAACCTAAAATAGATAGCATGTGATATGTTTTTAGTGATTCATGGGTCATAATTTACTAACTACTGTCATTGTTTGCTGCAATAATCCAGCCAAACTAACAATCAAATCAAAATAAGTACAAATACATCTTGCTAAACAAAACCTTATCTTCAGTGGTGAACATTTCAAATGTTCAATGCCAGTTTTCATTTGGTTATTGGAAGGTGACTAAAACTATTAGGTTAGAAATTTAACATGGTGATGGCAAATTAACTATGATAACCCTGCACACTTAAAAGTCAAGCCACGCATTAGTTTTCACTTGTTGTTTAATTAGACCACTTCTCAGAACTGTGTGGGCGTGTACAAACTGCATTTGACTGAAATAAACTCACCCTTCTATTCGTTTGAGTGGTGTTCCATTATAGTTTTACTAGTAGAGGTTGGAGATTTTCGAGTTCCAAATTGTCTGGTATGCAGCATAACTCGTCGGGAGTTTGATGACATCATGTAATTCCTTTCACCCACCTTCCACCTGACTGAAGGTCTAATCAGACAGGGTAACTGGAAACACATGTGGTTGTGTAGGGCCTTTAAAGTCAAGGTAAAGCTTTCATCATGATACACAAATGGCACACTGCTTGGCAGGAAACATTCACATTGGATGAATATGACTGTTGCTTTATGTATTTCTTTGTCCAAGCATTTACATTTAATGGATGTAAGATATGTAAATCAAAACTGCCTGCTGTTAAATTAGCTCTAAACATAAAACTGAAAGCTTTGTGGCTTCAACACTTCTAGAGTTGGGGGTTGGATTAAATTTGATCAAAACATTAGTAGTTGCTCTCTGATTACCTCACTGCCATCCTGATGACAAAAGAAGATAATATTTAGTACAACCATTTATTTCATCACATAAGTAGTCATTTTAGATACAGTGTATGGGCCTAAGTCCATTGTTACCATTTAGTTAAACAGGGATATAATTGATCTATTTGATTTCCATGCATTTAAAAAAAGGTGTGTGCAGCCATTTGCAGTGATTCACAAAGACAGAGGAGCCATCTTGACTACTGTGCGAGCCAGCCAATTCAGATGCACCAAATCATCAATGATGACCCGCCCTCTCTGCCTCTCAGTCACTCAGCTATTTTCCAAGCTACTGTAGCTGTCATATACTGAGGCTTTCGTCATAGAGGTGGGTGAGGTTTCATCTCAGCTGGTTTGAAAAACGATAGACACAGATGCCCTTTGACTGGCTGATTTCTGAACAGTGCTCCACATTTTACTGAGACAGATGGTGCAAGAGAGTGCTGAACTTGTGTGCATTTGTGACCTGAAGCAGCACATTCAAGCAGTTATAGTTATTGACTTGTGTTCGTGTTAAAAAAAATACCCCCAAAACCAGGTGTGCAACTCTTATTGCAAGAATTCATATCCTGCAGTGAAGAATTTGAAAGATGCAACTGTTGTGTTTGTGGGAGAGACAAAAGTTCGCAACTCCTAAAGTATTTTTCTCTGTGACGTTACTGAAATTTACTGATACACTTGTGTGACAGGTACTCAGTTGTTTTGCTAAAATGTTACCTTCATACCTTTGAGTCCATAAATTTTTATCTTAGATATCATTTAAAACAAAAGCCCTGCAATAAATACTGTCATGTACTTTGTGTCCTGTTTTGTACTTACACACACAAAAAGACATAAGACACATAAAAACACATTCAGTCAATCTTCATACTGTTGCTAGAGGTTTGACACACAAACAATGAACATACTGTTAAATAAATGAGTCACTGAAACAATGCTGTGTCCAGCCCCTAGAGTAAATACTTTCATGTACTTCGTTTCCTGCTGTATACTTTCACACATTAATAAACACGCATACACAATGACAAACAAATGGTGCAAGGAAACCTAAGCATTGCTGTGGTTGGGCTTCAAACAAAGGTGTTAACAGAGAGCGGCTTTTCTTTCTTCTCTTGTGGTTTTTGACTGCTGTTTTACCAGTTTTAAAAAGGCAGGTGGAATAACACTGTATTATTGATTATTATTAATATTTTAAAAAAGTACAGCAATTAAAGGTTACAGGAGGCTCAACACATACACACTTACCCAGTATCTGTATTTATTGACCTTTTCTGTGGGTTGGTGCTTTTCTTAGTTGTTGCTATCAGAGGGGGAAGGCGCTAATCTTTCACTTGTCTCATCCCACTATTTTTGTGAAGAGGAATTTGAACTTTGATCTAAAATTAATTTTCCTGATTATCTGCCAAAAATCTGGCAGCCTTAATAAAATCACTTGGCGCAGTGGCAGCCTGTAAAAAATAATGGTGAATAAATCAGTACATTAAAATTAAAACAAAACACAAGCTCATATGATGATTGTACATACTAAAATTGCTAATTGTAGGTGCCTTTGGTTGCAGAATTAAAAACACAATTTAAAGACTATATTTGCACTTTAAATGAGCATACTAACTCACTCATCGTCAACTACTTATACTGTGTGCAGGGTCGTCGGGGCTGGAGCCAATTCCAGCTTTAAAATGAGCATGTTAATAATAAAAGACAAACAAAATCAATAATTTCAATTTGTTCAACTAATTTTAGCCCGCTGAAGCCTCATGTAGCACTTCCCTCACTACATATCCTGTTAAAGCACATAGTCAGGTGTGTTCTGAGTAAACAGCCTTGATTGCTGGTCAAAGGGCGGAGAAACAGTCCACCGCAGCCTCTCTGTCAGTGTAGCTGCTGCAAGTGGTTTTGCTTGTTGCACAGACATGTAGAAGGCCTTTACAAAGTACTGCGAGACAGAAAGACGGTGGGGATTTATTAATTTCAGTAGTTATCCCCCAACATAGTTTACAAAGTACATTGTATTTAACATGATGTCTAACAAATAGATGAATTGTGTCTGTAACAAAATGCTGCATATATATTTTTGTTTGCTTCTTGTGGGAAGTTGTGGTCAGCAAATACACGGCAGTTCACTGTGAAAACCACTGACTGTCTGTCTACTAGTCACTCTCTCTCACTTTGTTTCTCAATGCGCACATGGCAAAAATGTGCTAAATTGATAAGACCTTTTTTACAGCAGACATTTAGACTTCTTAAACACAGGCGTAACTAGTAACATTGATTGCCACATTGCAATAATTACAACAATGGGCCTGTCCTTAATGTTATTAGTTTTTCCTGTGCTTTTCCTGGTATGAGAAATCAAACTATCTGTTGTGAGAAAAGGTCTATAAATCAAATGCATCTGGGAACAATAAAAAAAAAGCGTTTTCAAGAGTGCCTACAAGAATATTAAGATTTATGAAGCTCAGCGTAAGTTCAACAAGGAAGACTATCTTTATGCTTCGTTTATTCACAAGTCTCTCTCATACACTCTTTCTCTTCCTGCCCTTTAACAGTTGACTATGGGTGTGACTTTACCACAATCAGCCCAGCCAATCATTCATTTCAGTATCAAAGCGGCCTTCCTCCACCCCAATCACCTCCTGCTCATCAAATGCAGGCCCACTGAAAGCACAGCAGAAGTACTCCTCATTTTTTTCATTCCTTCATCATCACCACCACCCGTGTCTAGACTCCATTCAGGGAATTTCTATACCTCTATGGCGTCACCACCTGTATTAAATACTACTTAACTAGCAAGGACTACACCATCAACAGATATGTTTAAATGATTTATTTATGAACAAAACAGAAAGATGTGCAAGGCTTGCAGTTGTTAGATATCCGTATTTTGAAAGCGTTATAGGGAAGCTACGATAGGAAAATCTGCCGTAGCACCCGGGCACGACAGACCCCCTCATAACCTTGTGGAGAGGAAGAAGGAGTGACATGATTGATGTGTGGTCCTTCTCCTGAAACTCTGCTAAGTAGCATCATGTCATCCCGTTGGGGTTTAATTACCAAATGACTTTACACAATCTCATATTCATTGTATCACGTCAATAAATTGCTGTTGTTCACTGTTGATTTAATCCAGACAACATGTAAAAGACAGACTTGTCAGACAGAAAGGTGATGCTAATCAAATAAACACATCAGCGAAATCCAAAAAATTTAACATGCTCTTGGGTGAACTGTCAGAGTGAACTTGTGTCCTTTGTGTGTAAAAACTCAATAAAATTCTACTTGGTATAATTAATCACCAGTTTCATGTAATAACTATTATAAACTCAACATAATGTATCAAAGTCAAGAGATGTAAATATATTGATGACATTACTGAAATTACAAAAAAAGATGAGATGTCTATGACTTAAGTTCTCATGATGCCCTAATCTCAGAAACATTTGTCTTGACACACAATTTTATCCACATGGAGAGAGAAAAGAGGGAAGAAGAAGGGAGAGACTCACACAAGAGTGTCCATAATGATGCTGTGTAACAAAATATACATATTTTCAATTAACAGTTTTTTTATTTTGCTGATTTTATGCGACAGCATTAGATTTTCAGTTGTTATGTTAAGTCAGCACGTTTTGTGAGAAGCTGTGTCATCAACAGATCTGTGTTTGCTTCTGATGTGACACAGATTTTGTTGTTGTTCACAAACAGAACACAACAAAAACAATAAAGAAAAAGCAACATGCATAAATATTATGGCCATATGGTCGTTTTCTCCAAACAAAAGTCATTTATGATTTAATAAACTCATTTTCAAATAACCTCTGATCTGACTTTCTCTCTTCTGAAACCAGTTTCACTACAGGGTACTAGCTGATACTGAGTATGTATACGAATTATTATTTGGATTAAAATAACAATAATCCAGTCTATCACATTCTTTTTCACTAATTTTATACCTCTAAACCGCTCTGATATTCGGCCCATTACCAAACAACAATGTTAACAGAAATAGAGTTCTTCTTCTTGGAAAAAGTTACTTTGTGTATTTCTGGGCATTTTTTAACCTTTATTACAGACAGTAGAGACATAACAGAAAATGTGCGAGAGAAATGCAACAAACGTCTCCAGCCAGACTTGGACAGGGGACATTTCAGTTCATGTTCACCACCTTAACCGCTAATTCACACCTTTCATCACACCAAAGACGACAGCAGAATAAATCCATGTGTCCTCATCTCTCTGAGAAAATACATGAGATGACAATGTTAAAAAAGCTTCATAACTGGTTTAATAAGAATAAAAAAACACTGTTTTGTTGCAGGTTGACAGCGGCTGGATTATGAGAAAGAGAATATATAGGTAACAATAAAAAAGGATGCAGTAATTTAAATTTTGTTTTAATTTTTTAAGAAACATAAGTAACCTCTATTACCGTTGGAACAATACCACTTGCTTGTCTTGATGGGGTAAATGAGGAAGGTTATAACAATCAGACTTATAGCCAAGACAGCAGACAGCAGAAACATAATTGCATTGGTCTTCTCTGACCAAATACTGGGTCCTGGAAAATTATCAAAAAGAGAAAACAACAATTGTTAGCAAGGAATAAAAATAAGTTTTTAAAATGTCCCCTCCTCATTAAATGATTTGTATGTAAAAATTGTTGATCCTGATCAATTTGATTTGACTTATAATCTTATCACTGAACATATATTTATCACTTAAATATATAGATTTTCAATAAAAAAAATGTAAATACAGTTACCTTGAATGTCCAGTTTTGTTCCATCTCCGAATAATATCTCTCCACATGCGGCCACAGCACAGTAGTAAGTCCCAGCATCAGAGGAGATGATGTTCCTGAAGAAGCGATAAACACAGCTTTTCTGAGAGTCAGATCTCTTGTCACATTCATCATGTCCATTTCCATCAGTGTAAATGATGTCTGGATGAGATTTATCTGATCCGGCTCTGAACCAGTACACACTGTGATCTCCTGGACAAGTCTTGTTGTCAGAGTCAGAGAGGACTGAACACTGAACAGTTATTGAGTCTCCTGGACGGTCTGGATCAGATACTGTCGGCCCATGAATGACAGTATAGTTTGATGTCCTCTGAGTGTTTCCTGTGTGATACAAAGCTGTTAAAAACTTGCAATCTCCAAAATAAATTTTAAAGCTTATGAAGCAGTGACGTACAGTATAGCTCAGATATAAATTTAATGAAAATAATTTCCTTTTACTAACAGATATGTCCCACTCCATTCAGGATTATGCTGTTACTGCACAGTGATACATTCCCTCATCCTCTTGAATTGTCCTCAAAATGGTCAGGTTGCTAATATTCTTATCAGTATTTACCTTCAATCTTGATTCAGAAAATGCTGGTGCATATTCAGGTTTTGCAGATTTCCACAGTGTCATGATTAATTTCAGAGTATCCCCGGCACGCTGCTTGTACCAGTGGAGTTTTCTACTGCTCAGCTCTTCATCGGGCAAAACACACGTGAAGGTCGCAGAGTCACTGAATTGAATGGGGGTCACTGGAACCATTGTATCTGTATGAAATGAAAACATACAATATATAAAATAACAGTTGGTGTATGATGTGGAAATGTTATGAAGCTAAATTATCCATTTTGCATTCTGAAATGATATCATAAATTAGCACTCCTTGATGAAGAACAAGCAGTGTAACCCATAACAAGATCATCTTGACATTTCGTCATGTTAAGAAATTTGTTGGTATTTCAGTGAGTGAAGGAGGTGAGATGGTTGTGATACATCAGACCATCAAATGCATCTGATTGGTTATCACAGAATATGCAAAGTGCTCTTCCTGTCTCATTGGTCTCATTCTAGTCTTTGAGCATATTACATCTCTTTCATCTTTCATAGCCAATGTTGAGACTTTTCTACTTTTTACTTTTCTTTTGAACACACTTGTCTTTCTATGAGTGATTTTTTTTCTTTGTGACTTTGGACTTTAAGCAGCAATTGCATTACATCCTGTATTTCAGAGGAAATATTCACAGGCTGTATCTAAGGCCAGGGTCCATGAAGTGTGTCCTTCAGAGGAGCCAGGCTGAACAAATGCTCCCTCTTCAAATGATATGGGTTAGCTTCACATAGACCAGAGCTATGTGTGACTGGTTTGTCCTTGTCAATTCCAGAAATCTAATTTTTTGTTTCTCATGAGGAGATCACCCTTAAACAGTAGACAAAGGGCTACATCTTGTGATTACAGTTTATCGTAATGGTGGCATGAATGTGTGTAGCAAATTTCATTGCAATCCATCCAATAGTTGTTGTGACAATCTTCACAAGAAAAGTCAGGTTATGAGATTTCAACCTCTGGGAACCACAAATAAAATTTTGTGCCAGTTTTGTACACTTGAAAGCATATGCATTGTGATGCCCTGTGGGGTCATGAGTGGGTGTGGTCTCTCTTTCTCTCTTGTGGCTCAAGAGCTGATTGTGATAACTGAAAGCACCTGGGCCCAGTGTTTTTGAGTGTAGGCTATTTGTAACCTGTTGTCTCTTTTTGCAGGAGGCTGCTGTCGAGGCCAGGTCAGACCTCCCTGCGGGCTGGCTCCCTGGTTTCCCCTTTAGTTTGGTCTTCTTTGGTTGGACTTTTGCTTTGTGGTATTTATCTTGTTTTTGCATATTACAACACCTTCACACATACATTCATGCGACCATCATCCTGCACACTACTGAAACCACAGACTACATACCTCATACTTTAATTAACATGTTAACCGTTTACCATGGTGTATCTCCCTTTTGTTGTGGCCTTTTGAGCCCGGTCATAACAGCATATATTGAACACAGCTGTTGTGAAAATGTATAATGCTGTTGACGGATTGAGCAAATAATTGAGTTACAACAAACTGTTGTCTTTAAAGAAGTTATCAATAAAAGAGAATAACAGAGAACCACCTAGGGCAGCTTCAGGCATCTGGCCCAGAGCAAAGGGATGCATAATTATTTATACAGTCTAGGCTTCTATGTTTTGGAAGAGAGATCGTCTCCCGGCCTTGAATGAACATTCAAGGAGAGATGAGGAAC
>NW_024044237.1:25797126-25816272 GCF_014851395.1 Micropterus salmoides | reverse complement strand
TACAATACAATATGCTCATTCAAAATTGTGTTTTGAGTATTTAGTTCTTTCACACATTAAAAACGTGCAAACTAAAATTGCTGGATTTTTTTATGTGGTTTTGATGGCTGCTTTAGTCACACAACTAAATGCACAGTCAAATAAATGAAGGACTATTAATCCTTAAAGTAGAAGAATTATGTATGGTGTTGCGAGGGCTCAGGTCACAGCTCAGCTTGCTATTTGTGGGTTATGGTTTGGTACAAGTTAACAACACAATGATGTATGTCCACCAGCGCACTGTAAGAAGTTTGTCAATACAACATGTCAATGTGGTGATCGCTCAGATGAGAGGAAAGAGAGACAGGATAGGAGCCATCATGGCCCAGCTTGGACTTAAGACTGCTCCTAAAGGTCTGGACAAAATGGGCTGAGCAAGGGAAATCAGAGACTGTTGTGTCGACATCTTTACAGAGACCCCCCCATCAACTTCCCGGATCATCAGTATTCCGAGCTGTCAGCGTGCAAGACTCCAGCAAGATGAAAGGAGGCGGGCTCTGTGTTTCTATCGATGATGCTTGGTGCTCAAACCCTGTCAAGATGAACACTGTTTCCCAAATGTCAGACTTTTTAATGTGAAGATGAAAACATTTCATCATTTTGTTGCCACTGTGATAGCCTATTGTTTTATTTATTATTTATTTATTTTATTTATTTATATGTTACCAGATTTTTATAGCCCTACCCATTTAATTCTCTGTTAAATTCTGTGTGTGTAGCATGAATGGACTACAAACTTTCTTTTCGTTATACAACCTTGTGTTGTATAATAATAAATTACCTTGCACCTTGTATGTTGTTCAAAACAATGTGCACAGAAAAAGTTATTTTTGCTGTCACTCGGTGTATCCAAGTGCAAAGTTAAGTGGATTATTTCCTGTATGGCTTATAATTAAATTTTAGCCCAAATACCAGTGATATATATGTACAGTATTTGCTCGTAGGACAGTATGTGACAGTATCTCAGTACACACATCATTCTGCACCTGTACACTTTTTAGAGTCAAACCAAAAAAATTTACCTGAGTCCTCAGAGTCTTTGCTGTTGGTAGCGGAGGAGTCCTCCATGTCATCATCAGACATCTCCATCTCCTCTTCTCCCCTGATTCCCATAAGCTGCTCATTGTGCATGTTTCTAATCTCCTGCAAAACACAAAAACAGTAGCAGGTAAATATCTGCATAGTGGATATACTGTGTACCTTCCTTATTGCTCATAAATCAATTTTATCCCACAAAATATGTGCAAACCAATGCAAAAAGTCCTGCAAACACCACACACACACACACACACACAGCCATGTATTTAGTGTCTTCAGCTTGTCAGCTCAAGGATAAAGGGGACAAGACATGCAATTTATGCATGTAATTGACACCATCCTACATGCATATAGCTTATGTATGCTGCTTTCGTCAGAGGTAGGAAGTGGTAACGTGTCACCCCCAAACTCCTGTTTGAGCTACCAATAAGTGTATATTATGAACGCCTGCAGTGTATGTGTGGTTTTCACGATAAAAATAATTTAAAATAATGTGAAAATATTTTCACCTTCACTCTGGACACTGGAGTGTGGTACAGTTTGAGCCTCAGAGAGATCATATTGTCACACAACCTCCTACCTTACTATTTAGGCGTGGTAAGCACACACACAAACGCACAAAAATGAGTGTGCATCTGTTGTATTGTCACATTGTAGGGCACAAGGCCTTTTTTTACTGTGGTTAATGCAGTGTGAAAGTATATAACAGATAAAAGACAGTGAGATTAAAACAGGCTATTGAGAACTAAAGATAAAAGAGCACTGTAATCTTTCATGAATCTGCTGTTAACAGTGGGAACCCTCTGAAAGAATGTTTCAAAGTGGTCGTGAATAAAACACTATTAAAAACAACCTGCTCATTATAAATGTGATCACAACTACTGAAAAAAACATTACAATTCCAACATTTTCTAACCAAGTTTAAGGGTAGAATAACAAAACAAAAAGCAGAGCATGCAATAACTGCAAGGGTGGTTACATCTCTACATTTGTTTTCCTCAACCATCTACTTTTCAATTTGTCCACTTCAATTTCCTGTGCCATGTCAAAGGGGAGGAAAATCTGGTGTCCCTTAAAACACAACAGTTTTCACCTTACAGAGAGCAAGAAGAGACGTCATTTTGCCTGTGCAGATGATTTCCTCTGCAGCAGAAGCCTGTACACTAAGATATTACTAAAACAGATTCTCCTCAGATTTTCAGGATGTCACCAAACTACAAACAAACAAATGATAGTCAAAATAATATCATCCATTTGAAAAATGTATATAGGATCTAAAAAGTGTGTGTAACATTTAAAACCGTGCAAAGAAAATTTAAACAAAAAATTATATTGCTTCCTATTGTCAGGATGTCTGTGCCTTCCACAAATTATACAAATCACTGTTAAAATAAAATAAAATAAATCATGTTCTGACAACACCATGGTTAAGATTTTGTTTAGGTGTAGGCACAAACATAACTTGGTAATAGGTTTAGAGAAAGATTACTGTTGGGGTTCAAACAGCTACTTTGCTAAGATCAGGAAACCTTTGTTGTTATGGTTACAATAATAACCACTTGGATAAGATTAGGTAACAACCAATGTTTTACTGACGGTAAGAAGACAAGAAAGTAACAAGAAACAAACAATGGCCTGCCATGTTAAAGTCTGATGTTTTGCTGTGCCAACAATCCACCCTGATCTCCTCCACCCAGGAGTCCTTTGTGGCCCTATCACAACTTCACACTACTTTCTCCTTTGCTTTGGATGAAAAACAATCATACTTTCCACAGCCACTAGGGTAGTTTTGTTCCTTAAATTGAACCAGGGTTCGAGTTACGTGGGAGCCAGTGGGAGCACAGCTCATATAAGGAGGTCTGAGCTCCCACTGAAGCAGTAAAATCATGCATCTGTGGGTCTAATTCATTTATCAACAAACGTTATTTTGAATCACAAATAATGTAGCCTATTTTTCATTGTACTTAGTACCTACTAGTGTTGTAGTCAAGACCGCCCAAACCGAGACCAAGTCAAGACCAAGACCAGAGTTTATCGAGACCGAGACAAGACCAAGACTTTTAAGGGCTCAGAACAGTCGAGACCAAGACCGAGGGAGGGCGAGACAGAGTCAAGACCAAGATCAGTTCCCTGCATTGCATGGCACGCACTTAAATGGAATAAGATCATAGATAACTTCACAAATTGATCTGAAAGATCCACATTCCCATTAAAACACCCACATACAAACACTAACAGCTGAAATCAACGTAAGCATTGCGGGGAGAGGTGACAAAAGTTAAGACCAAAGTTATGGTCTTGAAATAAAATCCAGAGTCCTCAATGTCAGAGACCGAGACAAGACCAAGTACAAATGCGGTCGAGTCCGAGACGAGACCAAGACCATCAAAAAGTGGTCTTAGGACCAAGACCGGTCTCGAGTACTACAACACTAGTACCTACTATTATTTACATTAAAAATTTAAACAAACTTAAATGAACACACTTTCCTAATGAACTACGCTCCGCACTGCATGACTGACAGGATTGCTGCACTTCTCCACCATCAGCCGCCATGGTGCGCACTGTTTTGAACTCCCGCGAACATGTTCAACTAGAATTGACTCTGAATTGACTGCTACTTATTATTTATATTAGTATTATTGGCTTTCTGATGCATCCTACAATTAATACAGCGCTATATATGATAATATGCTTGCTAATGTGTGCCGGTGGCCAGCAGTGCGTGAAATAATTACACTTTAATATTATACCTAATATAAAGGGCGGAATTGTGGTCTCTCCTTGAGCAGTAGTCTCTGATGCCATTTTTCACACTATTGAAACTTTGTTGCAATATCGCAGACTTCTGGGGCAAGTAGTGGACTGATGTGTGTGAGAGGGAATCACGTAATAAGCAAAGATTTCTCTCTCTCTCTCTGTAACATTAGTTAGTATATTAGAGACCCCCACAAGCTCAGATTATAACTCCAACCCTGACTTAAACATACTGTATGTTGGTTTTGGGAGACTTGCTGAAACGACTGATGCTGTCATCTCACTGGTCTCACTTAGGCACAGTGGTGCTTTGAACTAACGTCAACATGCTAACATGCTAATGTTAAGGAGCTATAATATTTACCATGTTCACCATCTTTGTTTGGCGTATTAGCAAATACAGTTGAGGCTATATGAGAATGTCAATATTGTGTCATTTGTGTATACAGTATATATACAGTAGATACTACTGACTGTACTACAGTCTAGACTACTAGATACTATATGTACCCAATACTCCTCCAGCCATTATCTTTCACCATTCACTATATCATGTTTTCATAGTGAGACAGTTACAAAGCATACTCTTGTTTGCGTGTTTTCTTTATCCTTAGAAAGTGTCAGTGATCATCATAAAAATGCCTTTCAAAAACTTTAAATGTACTGTATTTAAAAACTTATTTCACATCTCTCATCTGTAACAAAGATCAGATGTTTGATATGGATAATAACTGCTATCTCTGTAGAGATGTACTTTTTAATTAAAAGAAAACAGCATGCATTAAAGGATGGAATGTTTTTACAGAATTAGAGAAAGGAAGGAAAACACAAGAAACTGAAATAAGAGGGACCTAATGGATTTTGATTTGTTTCATTCACACTACTAAAAAACATCAAGTACAAATCGTGTCACCCATGATGTTATGATAGTTACAGCCGTACTTCTGCTGTAGTCTGTCTGGTGTGCAGATGGTGAGGCAGTTTGTCTTATCACAAATACAGTGATGGAAACAACACCCAGCCTGACTGAGGCACTAATAACAATTCAGGAGCTGATTTACACTCATGTGGAACACAAGAGGCTTTTCAACTGCAGCAGTAACAAACATAGGGCTCTGAACACACACTTGCCCTCTGCGCTACAACCCCTGATGCAAAAGCTACTGTCATTACACTGGGGAGTTAACAACAATGTGTAGAGGCATGGTGCTCCGCCTCACAGAAAATCAATATTCTTGGGTTAAAGTGTAAAGTGTGATTAATGTATAACACTCGGATGTGGACAGCTCCCAGCAGCGGTTCTGAATGCTTGTTAATGTCATAGATCTATTTCTAGAAAGTTATTAGCATTTTCATAGTTCTGCAGGGAATGGAGCAGAATGAACATTGTCCTCATTTGATACTGTACATGAATATACACAAAGAATAGGGCCTCACTGACATTCAAATATTTCATTAACATGCTATGACAAAGCTTTATTTGCAATGATGTGTGTTGTAGATATACCAAATTATAAGCAGTGTAGTGCTGTGGTGTGTGTTGATTCAAACCTCACTAGGGTTGTTCCAAGGCTGACAGACATCACGACGTTGAGTCAGCATTGTTATAGTAAAACCTCCGCCCCGCCCTGCCCCCCCAGCAAAAAAAATCTCAAGTGTGAAAGCAGGTTTTAACGACCACGAACATTCTTATCATTGTTTTTAAGTAGCCTATGCTTTGCACCTGTCTCGGAAGTCTCTTCTCTGACACACTCACACACACACCTACACCTCAGATAAACACCCAGCTTGCCCCGCCTCTCTCTGTCTCTCTCCCCACATCTGCTCCATTTTCTCCATCAGCAGTATGTTTTATAAAGTCGCCTCTCGGTTTGTTAATGACGTAGCCTATCAAACAACTGAAACAAACATCTGCACCCTGTGTGTTCACTGTTGCTTTACGTGGTCCGTGCATAAAGTGTCCACCGCACCGCGACTTGTAACGCAAGTTAATAGTTTACCATTTTTTTTTTACCGAGTGAAGTCTGTGCAAAAACACATTGTCCAAAGGAAATTTTGTAGACATCGCCCAACCTAAACCTCACCAATCAGATCTACACATAATGCTTCACTCTATTACAAACCACATGGACACTGCTGAACACGAATCACCATAATTAATGTGGCATTTGTCTGACAGTAAATAATAATGAAAAAGCAGAGCTCTATCAGTTTCTAAAAAAAGTAAATGGATAACCTCAATATTGTGCCCTAAACAAACCATGCAAAAATTATCATTTTCCTGTCTGTCTATATATGACAACACAGAGGCATTAAAACAACCTATATGTGTATAATATGATTATGAGCATTTCCATTTACACCTGTTATTACTAAATTTTCTGAAATGTGATGGCATTCTGATTGTATTTATTTACTTTACACCTTTCATTAATGTTCATATTTATATCTATATAAGAAATTCAGATACAGATCACATGTTAGCACTAGGTATAAATGGAGTTTAGCACATTAGTAGAAACAGGAAAAACTAATCAGGTACTTACCAACTCAGCTAAGAATTTCAGACGATGTTTCATTTTGGATATGGACAATTAGATTGTTGAAATGTTGAGTATTTATAACCTTGCTTAGCTATCATCCATTGTCCTTATATCCCTTCATGTATTAGAAATACACATTTACCTGATAATACGTTTTTAAGCTAGTTTAAATTAAAGTCAAAAAAGCAATGACACATTTGTATGGACATAATGCTCCCAGTCCAATACAAAATTAGCTTCTTTAACAGTTGTACAATAAGATTAAAGATTTTTGTTTTGGTGCAACCTTTGACACTCATGCAATCTTAACAGATCAAGTGAATTTCCATCAGGAATAGAGCTACCAGTAGATTTAAATTCCTCCCTTTGGAGTTCCTCATGATTTAATTTTAGGCCCCTACTTTTTCTACTCAAAAAAACACAGCATACATAAAGCATTGATCAAATCACTGCTAACTATGTCTTTACTAAAACTACTACATACATACTTATAGATAAAAAATTTAGTAATCTTACAGGAAAATTAAAAATACCAACCTCAACCTGCTTGCGCCACATATCCAGGTTTTTCCGCTGAGCTTTGGAGAAATGGTCCCATGCCTTTTGTTTGGAAGCAGCGTGGAATACAGACACGATCTGTTCAACTGTGGTGAGAAAGAAATGCGTAGATGTAGTGAAGGGCAAAAGAAAGAGGGAAGGAGCAAAGGAGTGAAACAATGAAGTCAGCTTGGGAAAATGAGCTGTGTCTCAACATGTATCTGTGAGATAGATAGATAGATAGATAGATAGATAGATAGATAGATAGATAGATGCACACAGCATGACACAACATATTTGACACCAATGATAAAAAGACCACGTCATAACACACCTTCAATCTCGTACTCAAAATATATTTTTCCTCATCTTGTCTTCAGATCTGTTTTAGTGTGTGTGCTTTTGATGATATTATTACACCAAAGTTCTCACATGCGAAAAAGTCATCTTGACAGGTGCGTAGGATCAAAAACTCTTGCCTATGAAGAAATTGTGTGCGGGATTCTTTGGTTTCTTCCAAGTTTAATGATAATTTCTAGAGGTGAGAGTGAGAAAAATAATGCAAGGAAAGGAGAAGCAAACATGTTTCACTCCATTGTGGTTCTATGCTCCATTCTATCTAATGACATTAAGATTTACAAGTCTCTTAACCTATTAGTCTGCACACACTGATAATTAACACTCTGTCTAATAGATTTATACACAACACTTATTGTGTAAGAAGGGTGCAATAATTGGAGACACAGAAATGGTTGTTTTCTTAGAAATTGGCAGGGCCCATGAGTTAGGAAAAATGATACGCACTAAAACTGGCTACTGTCCCCTAGAAACTGAAACTGAACTTGTTTTATTGAACGAGAATGTTTCAGATAACAAACCATACACTAGGAATTAGTGTTTATTTGCTAAGTGTACCATTCTCAAATCATTGTCATGTTCACGACTAAATAGGGTGTACTCTAACTTGATGAGACCATCAACAAAAAGACTGGCAGCATCTACAGGCCCCAAAATGGCAACCTTATATTTTGATTCAGTCTAAATTTGTAGCTCTATGGTGTGAAAAGAGTCTGCTTGATGGCATAAAATTGTAAATAGGATGTTGTTCTTCCAGTGTAAATTGCATTAAAGCTTACAGGGTTTCTGGCACTAGCAGATGGAAGGTTGACTCAAAAACAGATGAAAATAAAACAAAACATTTCCATCATGTTTGCTGTCTTCCCTGAGGCGAAGGAGAAAACTTTTAACCAAAGAAGCAACATCCTATGTGTGATGCAAAGTAGTAGGGCTTACAGGAAATCCGGTTCTAATTTTGAGAATGATATTGCAGTTGGGTGCTGTGAATGTGAAGTCTCCATCAATTCTTTCTGAAACAATACTCACAGAGGCAGATGTGCATTTGAGTGTGTGTGACTGGTATTGTTTGTCATATACGATAAGGCAACAAACGTTCCACATCAGTTGTTATTTGTTCAAATGCACTTTTGGCAAATCTGCTTCATCATAATGGGGCTTACAGAAGAGAGACGGGAGAAACCACATCCCAAATCAGACAGATACATCAGATCATAAGACATTTAAGACGAGAATCCATCCATCCATTATCTATACCAGCTTATCCATGCAGGGTTGCAGGGGGACTGGAGCGAATCTCAAAGCAAAAGGAGCAGGGAAAAAACACATATACTTTTTGTAGATATTCTGCTACATGGCAGCATGATGTTGAGTCATTGTGTTATCATTCTTTAATCTACTCACCTGTGGCAACTACCAAGGATCAAGGATGTCTTTATTGTCCCCAGGGGGCAATTAGTTGTACAGTCAGCATTTAATACAAAACTATCAAACAAGCAATATATAAACAGGCCAAAAAATAAATGTAACCTAAGAAAATATACTAGAGTTTTAAAAGTTTTAAAAATAAAAACAACCAACAGTAAAACAGAATTACAACAAATTATAACTTTTTTTCTGCATATTGGCGTCCTGTATCTACAGTCTGAAAAAAGCAACTTCAACTCCTTAAACAAAGGGGGGCAAGTATCAGCCAGGATTGAATAGGCCTTGTCCTCCTACCAATACAGTGTTGAGATGGCAGACCAGGCCAGCAGGTATTCATTTAGAATCATAAATACTTTAGCATTCATAGGATGCCAAGATAAACTCTTTTATGATTTTTGCTGACTGGGCTGCCTTCCTTCAGTGGAGAGACCATCATGGTACTTTGGAGGCTATCTTGTTAGACTAATGCTGAAGACAGTGAACTCAGCTATACATCTGAATAGATTCCCTCCATCACTCAATGCAATTACAATAACAATAAAAACAACAAACTTGCTGTAGAACTCCATGTATCTCGTCACCTTCATGAACTGCATCCTGTATTCTATTGATATGTTGATAGGTTAAGACTGCATCAGCTTCAGGCTAGATTATGGTGTATTGATATTGCCATTTGCCTCCAGGGGTGCCTGCGCTTGTGTTATGGGTGTTTATACAGTAGAGGCACATTTAATGGACACATCAGTTAAGCCTTGGAAAAATTATTATATATGCAGTAAGTGTGTCTGACTGTGTGTGTGTGTCTGTGTGTTTGTGTGTGTGCTCAGAGGCAGATCAACACCGGCTCCGCACCTTTCATTCAGCGCAGTGAGACGCATATTGGCTCAATACTCCTGGAAAAAAGTGTGACAGCAGCTACAGGCAGGCAGAGAGACAGCTTCACACAATATACTGGAAACTCACGTAAACCGCTACTGCAACGTTATAGTAATAGTTTTTTCAGCTGCAGGTTGAGCTAATTCATGCTGGTGACATGATCACGGCATATTTACTGCATTTAGCCGACATGCTACAGCGTTAGCTCGCCTCCTGCTTTCAGTAATTATCTTCACTATCTGTGTATCTTTCACCAGAGGTTCAGCAGTGTCAGCACAGCTAAATGTACTGGATGATAATGAAACGCTAAGTGAGCTGGACTGAATATTATAACGAGATTGTGTCACACTTTATACCAGTTAGATCGCAGTAAGTAACTTTACAGTAGTGTTAGTGCATGGCTCTTCCTCTGGGTTGTTTTTGCTGTGAAGTTGCACGGTTGCATATTATGTGGGTCACGTTAGTTACAGCCACTGAGAGGTGGAGAAGCTGTGTACCTGAGTATTGGTAAAACCACAATAAACCTATATTGAACGTTACGAAGCAAAAAGCGGCATGTGTGAGCTACTGTAGCATTACCTGGCTGCTCTGGCTGCATCATTATAGGCTAATGTTAGTAAACAAATCGCTCCACATTTGCTTTTCACCGTTACATCCTTTCTTGCAGGCTAAATTAACACTTTGACATGATACAGGTGGTACACAGGCTAGTAACATGGGTCGGGTTAGTTGGTGAAGTAATGTGGAAAGCGATACAACTTTGCACCGGATAACATTAGCAACTGCTCGCTTTCAATTTTAGTTTGTTTGACAGAGACTTTGCCAAGTCAATGA
This sequence comes from Micropterus salmoides, assembly GCF_014851395.1. Lineage (NCBI taxonomy): Eukaryota > Metazoa > Chordata > Actinopteri > Centrarchiformes > Centrarchidae > Micropterus > Micropterus salmoides. Next base: position 25,805,866 of record NW_024044237.1, on the reverse strand, counting down.
CAAAAAACAATAACATTTTATAAGAACTTTGATGTTTTCGCTTCATTAGGAAACTGTGGTGGAAAAAATCACACTCTGGCGAGCCACACTGGACTAGCAAAACGGGAAACACTGGACTGTAAGTCATATCGCTATAATTACATTCAAACAGATGGTAATTTTAATGGGATATAGGCATCAGTACAATAAATAAGTAGTTACCAGCAAGTTGCTAATGTCAACCAACATTGTCAAGCACCAATGTCATTTTGACTATTTGGCGCAAAGCATCTTACCAAACTATAAAACTTATTTTTAACCACCAATGGAAGTAGGATATTATTTAACTGACCTTTTCATCAGTTGACTTTAACTACATTTGTTCTAAGCAGACACTGTGGGGGCCGGACTTTCAAAATAATTGCCATATTACTGTTTAATATTTTCAACTTTCGCAAAATGAACGTTTTTCTTAGCTTATATTAATGTGAACAGACTCCCAAACATAGTAGGCCTAAATCCATAATGTTAATGATAGGCTACATAGGCCTACTTAACTAGAAAATGCTCTCAGCCAAGGAGTTCACTGAGGAGTGATGGTTAAAATCTGTAATTGTAAATGTAACTCTGATTGACATTAATTAACTGGTTTTATTATGCAGCTGCCCATTATTGTGCATGAGACACCTGTAGTTAACAGCAGATGCCTTTTGATACCACAGGGCACAGAAGTCTGGGGCAGCTAAACAAACTATTGTTGGGCAGTTATTTGTGTTTTCCATAATTATGTGAGCCGTCATGATCTGACTTTATGCTGCACACAACAGTCTGCCAACAGCGAAAGTGAAAGGAGTTGTTTACCTGGCTGAGAAGGTGGAGGTGTGCAGACTGTCGCCTGCAGCTCTTTACCTAACAGCTAACTGTGTCTGCTCATGACTGCATTACTCAATGCAATATTTCAGTTAAATGCTTTTATTGTGACGCTGCAGCAGCAGGAAATGTTAAGTTTGCATTAGAAGTAACTTAATAAAGCATTTTTAAACTGCATCACAAAGCTGTTCTCTTACACTTGAAGCCAAAGTGGTCGCAAATTCTTCCTTGCACTTGTTTTTTACTCAGTAACGGATGTGATTGAATTACAAGTTAAACATACTTAAAGAGGTGGTATTATGCACATTTTCAGGTTCAAAATCTTAATTAGTGGTTGTACCAGAACAGGTTTACATGGTTTATCATTTTCAAAAAACACCATATTTTTCTCATACTGCACATTGCTGCTGCTCCACTTTTCACCCTATGTGTTGTATGCTCCACTCTTGAGCTACAGAGTGATGCATCATACTTGTACAAAATCTTTGATGAGAGTTGCTTCTTACATTGGTTACATTACATCCTTACCATTAGGACTAAACATTGAACTGTTGCCGGTGTTCTGACGATCTATGCTGCCTTGCCGAAAAATGCTACCATGGCGCAAATCGATAGACTCGACTCTACTCTGCCCTGCTCCGTTTTCCATTGCAGATAGTAGCCAGAGATGGTACGTAGCTTGTCGTCATAGCGACGCCACACACAACTGCCGCAACGTAATGTTCAATGCGACACACACACCAGCTCTTAAAATATATCTACGGTTAAAACGTTTCAATATTACTCAGAATGTAAAGACATATAAGACAGATAAGCAGTATGAAAACCTTCCAGATGTGTTTTGCCGTTATTTCTTCAGCGGTCTGTGTGACGGTGGGAGCAGAGGGCTCTGTGAGCGGGCGGCTGGCCGGCCTCACACGCTTCTCCCGCGGGTTGGCACAGGCATACTCTGCAGCCACTTGCGGAGCTCCTCAACTCCGAAAATATTCAAGCATTTTTGTTCCGCCATCACTTCTCGTAAAACTGTCAATATTTGAAATCTACACAGCTGATTTCTCAGCTCAAAACTTTTCATAAGTGGATTTAGTGATGAAATTCCATGAGAAAACCGTGAAATATAAAACTTTCTGTTGCTGGCCTCTGTCTGGTGCAGCAATGATGATGCAGAAAATAGTGACGATTCTCTCTGACCAATCAGCAGTCTGTCGTGTTTTCACGTTACATGTTAGTATCCCTCAGCTCGCTTGGAACCTTGACGGAGGTGAGGTGATACAGGTACAACATTTCTACAATGGAAAACCAAACAAAGGCAAGTCGAGCCAAAGGGCCTCCGCTCAGACTAGCTTGGTTTGAGGGCGTGCCTGACCCCGCTAGCCGCTTGGCAAGCTTAATGATGCGTATTCATTGTGACGTCACAAGTAAAGGAAGTGAAGGGCTGGACTACAAAGAGCTTTCTGTGGGAGGTGGGATATCTCAATAAAGGAGAGGGAAAAAGCCAATAAGCATAATACCACCTCTTTAAGTAAAAGTAAAATTACAGATTCAAAAAACTTTAAAAAGCACAAGTACAAAAAAAGCAACTTTATTATAGTAACGTGAGTAATTGTAATTCGTTACTTTCCACCTCTGGCTGTGACTCTGCCATTTGTGTAAGTACTTGCAATCTATTGCCGTCTCTACAAACACCAGCAGTCACATTTGGAAAATCTTAAAAAAAACGAATTGACAAAACTACTTTAGATTGAATATTATGAAGTTGTAAGAGGCTGGAAAACATTCTGCATTTGGATTAATGACAAACCCTACTGGTGAGATATGCCTTGGTGTTGGCTGCAGCCAGAAGGGGGCATACAGGCCAAGCCCAACAGAGAGCACCCTTTATTCCATGGCAGAAGGAAGGGAGGAAGTCTGACAAAAGAGGAACAGGATGCTTTAACTGGGCTTTTCTCTCCTCCTCTCTTGAAGCACTGAGTGGTGAAACAATCTCTCTGGTGAAAGCGAAGCATCCAGGAGATCTCCCCTGTGTTTTTGATGGAAGGCAGTCAAGCATAACAAGACATGTCAGAAACTAGCTCTGGTTAGGGCCACGGCACAGTCTTCTGTAGTAGCAACGCTCCTGGTCAGGTTTTTCATTTTCCATAACAGGGACACAACCATAAGGTCTCATATTCCCTGATCAGTTAGCAGAAACAGGTGCTAAATCGGCAGTCAGCACTTTATCAAATGGGGGAATGCGTTATAAGCAGTGACAGGTCTGGGAAAGCTCAAGAGTGGTGCCAATATATAGAATTGCTGTGATGGTTAATGTTGGCTTGTTGTGATTTTGGGGCAGGAAATGTTGTTGAAACTAACCAAGTAATGTTGGAAATAGAACTTGTCAAGACTGTATATGTGAAGGAGGTGGTCCATAAATTTAAATTATATTTTAAGGAAGGTGAGCAATATCTGCAACCCCAACACAGAGAATGAATACATACCGTAAAATACACAATACCATGTAAGCCCAGATGTCTACTGGATGTGGATCTTGCGCCATTAGTTACATCCGTATGGGATCAAATGTCTACTGGAAGCCTTTCATAAGTTGAGTGTCTTCAAACAGGCAGCTCTATAGCAGACACAAAGTCATAGCAGTCATAGAAATCAATAATCAATCAATGGAATAATAATTTTTAATATGGGGATAAATCTGCATAAATTTCAACCAATCTCCTCTTCTAGAAGCATATATAGTGTTGCACACAGTTGTTCACATGGAAAGACCTGTTAGTGGTCAGTAATTTTAGTGCATCACATGTTTTGTTTTCGCATTCACTATATTGACTAATTACACAAAAATAATAATATAAACAGGGGACAATGTCTAGAGCTTCCAGTAAAGGTAATTCTATTCAAGGTGACAGAAGCGTGAATGCTTATAATAGTGGTGTCCTTGGCAGTCAGGGGCTCTGACAAAAGAGCAGCCTTGTAAATATGGATGTTTCTTCTGTTCACAGGTGTGGTGTATAAAAATTCCTCATGGGAGACCAATCTAGTGTTGACATTTGCATGGGTGGAACTAGAGCGAGCGAAAGCCAAACTCATGAATAGAAATAAGTGTTTGTATTGATTATTGTGTTGGATGTGGATGGCCTTTAATGAGAGAGAAACACAGAAAGAAAGAGAGTGACGGACAGAAATTGAGACAAACAATGAACGGGAAGTAAAGAAAGAGAAAGTCCTAGGAGGTTGTAACCCACTTCAATCTACCCTTTTGAAACCAATACAACATATGTAGATATCAATACAAGCAAGCTTATAAATATGCACCACACAGAGCAGCACAGTGACAACCTGATCTCAGGTGGCACATCCTCAAAATTGTTGTTTTCTGCCATTCAACTCACCATTTGTGGTTTGTTGTGGCTTCTTATATGTCATACTTGTGGAATACATTGAATTGTATCAGATAATATGGAAAAAGGAGAACACTTTCAGTGTAGCAGTGATATAGAAAGGTAGTGTAACATAAAGATAAACAACCTGATTGAGTGCAAAAGACAAGGTAGAAGAACACTCCCCCCCCCCCCCCCGAATAGGTTCATACGTTATCCGTACAACACAGTACTTATAATAATGAGAGCTTTATACATAAATTGTTAAAGCCTTCCTTATGGAATGGCTAATGAATGACTAAAGTATCGAATGAATCGACTACACTTGCATCTTTCTCACACTGATCAAAGAAATACGTTGATTAAGAGTTATATCTGTAAGTTGACTAACAGAATATTACACAGATCATGTTTCAGTGTAGCTAATCAGCTAGCTAGCTATGTAGGAAGATGTCACCTCCACTTTTAATGAATAAATCTGATTCAGAAGTCTAGAATTGGACTGTGTTAGCACTGTTATTAAGAAATTCATGATAAATGAATTGCCTAATTTTATTTCTGTCAGTAATATTCCTTACTTTGCTATAGCTAGAGAGCAGCAGTAGAGGCAATAGCATTGCAAGTGTGGCTTAAGTCATTGCAGTCCACTTCTTCTTGTGTGCGTGCCGACATTTTGATTCAAAGAGTAATCCTTCTTACATCTGCCATCACAAGGATAGAATCTGCATCAAGTTTATTTTCAAGTTCAGTTGCTCCTGAAACATATGTGTCCTGCAAAAAAATTGTGTTATATTTATCATTAATGTAAAGTATTGCTCGTTTTCCTTGTGTATGTGTGAGAGATTCAGAGAGAAAAAGCAATTGTCTGTGTTTGTGAGCATATGTATGAAAACTTGTGGTTAGAGCGCATTTATGTCATGGTATTTCTCTCTGGGCATTTGAGCGTTTGATATGCAGAGTATAGAGCGGTGACCTGTGATAAAACGGCAGACTGCAGAGTGTCATGGGAATTACTGCAGTGTAACATGGTCGATTGCACCTGTTACCTAAGTAAAGTACTAACTGATTCCATAGGGCACTTTTCTCCGGAGGCAGTGACATAGGATAAGTTGTATATATGTATGTGTGATCTAGATAAATGCACTCATGCTTATTCACTGACCTGTAAACCCACGGGTAATTTCCTGTTTCTGTCACCGGGGCCAGAGACAATTTTCCATGTTAAGACACAATTTGCCAACTCAGCACCTGGTAAGAGTTTGGTCAAACCTTTGTGCCCAAACATGAACAAAAATATCAACATTTCTGAATACAGTGAATGTATGATAAGAGTTTATGGTGTTCATTGCCAGTAAGTGTTATTTCTAGACCAAGGTTGGAGATTATAAAGTAAAAAGTAGTTGCCGAATATAAATATCTCTCCACTGAATATTCTGTATTTCTGAGATGCTTAACATGTTGGACTCAACCCAGCAACCCAGACAGAGGGTATAACAAACATTAATGTGAGAATTCCTAAGTATACTTGACTCACAGTTTGGCATATAAGGCTGTCAAGCCTTCATGACACGGACATTGAGGTGCATTAGTTGAAATCAGATTTGAAGCTGTGAGTTTTAAATTGGTTTAAAATAAAAAAATTGTGTAAGAGGGGTGGTGTTAAAATCACTTCTTAAAGGCCATGTTATGGTTTGTTTATATCTTGTATCTTTATACATTTATTATAGTTGTATAGTAGTATAGTTAGTTATAACTATAGTTATCTATATTATTCCTAAAATATATGTACTGCCCTTAACATGTTGACTTTTCTAAATTAACAGTAGTGCATTGTTATTTTGCTCTGTAAAGTACTTATTTACAGATAAAACTTAAAATGATACCTTTTGCAAAGAAGTTTTTGCTGATTTGAATTGTGTATTGTTGGTGTTATATTAATGTTATATGAATTGCTTGCGGGTAAATGTATGTGGGAATGGCAAAAGGAAATGTAAACATGACTTGCATTGCCCTATTTATGCTGCGTTACACATGAAAAATGTAATATATTTAAAAAAAATATATATATATATAATAATATAATACATGTTCTGCAAAGGTATATGTATATGAGTATGGTAAATAAATTGTATAAAAAACACACATTAAGGTAGAGACCCAGCTTTTCTCCATCCTCAAACTACATACAGTATACACTCAATAATCAAAGGATTATTAGGAACACCTGTTCAATTTCTCATTAATGCAATTATCTAATCAACCAATCACATGGCAGTTGCTTCAATGCATTTAGGGGTGTGGTCCTGGTCAAGACAATCTCCTGAACTCCAAACTGAATGTCAGAATGGGAAAGAAAGGTGATTTAAGCAATTCTGAGCGTGGCATGGTTGTTGGTGCCAGACGGGCCGGTCTGAGTATTTCACAGTCTGCTCAGTTACTGGGATTTTCACGCACAACCATTTCTAGGATTTACAAAGAATGGTGTGAATAGGAAAAAGAGGCTACAATTTGCAAGAGCTCACCAAAATTGGACAGTTGAAGACTGGAAAATGTTGCCTGGTCTGATGAGTCTCGATTTCTGTTGAGACATTCAGATGGTAGAGTCTGAATTTGGCGTAAACAGAATGAGAACATGGATCCATCATGCCTTGTTACCACTGTGCAGGCTGGTGGTGGTGGTGTAATGGTGTGGGGATGTTTTCTTGGCACACTTTAGGCCCCTTAGTGCCAATTGGGCATCGTTTAAATGCCACGGCCTACCTGAGCATTGTTTCTGACCATGTCCATCCCTTTATGGCCACCATGTACCCATCCTCTGATGGCTACTTCCAGCAGGATAATGCACCATGTCACAAAGCTCGAATCATTTCAAATTGGTTTCTTGAACATGACAATGAGTTCACTGTACTAAAATGGCCCCCACAGTCACCAGATCTCAACCCAATAGAGCATCTTTGGGATGTGGTGGAACGGGAGCTTCGTGCCCTGGATGTGCATCCCACAAATCTCCATCAACTGCAAGATGCTATCCTATCAGATATATCCTAGAATGCTTTCAGCACCTTGTTGAATCAATGCCACGTAGAATTAAGGCAGTTCTGAAGGCAAAAGGGGGTCAAACACAGTATTAGTATGGTGTTCCTAATAATCCTGTAGGTGAGTGTACATTAACAGTGTTACTGAGCAGAGGGGACTCACATTGAGCCAGTATGCGGCCATTGCGGTCTTGAACTTGTCTCTGGCCTCTTCCATCTCCTTCTCATGCTGACTCTTCTCGCTAATCAGCCGGCGGACATGGCTGTTGGAGGACTGGATCATGGAGTAGAAGTTGTTGGCATTCCGGCGGTTGACTTCACCTCGTTCCAGCCAGGTCAAGAGCACACGCACTGATTCAGGAAACACATTGTCATCTAGAAAAGACGGGAGGAGAGAGGGTGGAGAGAGATAGAGTCTGGATCAATTTTAGTATGGTGGATGAAAGAAAAGTCTTTCTTGTCATTCAGGTAGAAGTAGTGTGAAGGAGAGAATGAGTCTATACAAGAAAGGTTACAAAAGTGCCGCCTTTACAAAATCTGAGTCATTTGACCAAGATAGAAGTAAAGCAGAAAAAAAAGGCAGGAAAGGAGAGAAAGGAATGTGGCCAAAATCAATAACACAAAAGTACAATAACAGAAGCCTCTGCCAACTAAAGTTTTATCTAGCCAAAAGAGGACAAAAGGAAAGAGTTACGATCACCAGGAGCAAGGAAAAAGCTGCCTCTGCAAATTTACTCTTAAACCATGATGATCAGGGACATGCAGGAGTCAAGAAGTTCAATTTCAACATCAACACTTTTACTGTGTATACATTTAACACTCACAGTACACTGTATAAAAGTGTGTCACAAAGAAAGCAAGTAGCAAAACTCTCCTCAACTCTACGGTGGCCCAGAGGTGTCAGGCCAAATACAAAAGCCACAACACAAATAAAAGCCACAACACAAATACAAAAGTCACAACACAAATACAAAATATAGATATTATGTCAATTAAACAGCTGTCTGTACAGATTAGCTTCAGAAATAGACTCAAAATGTGCAAAAGAAAACGCAAGGAGTCTCTGGTAACCTCGGAGACGACAAACATTCATTAATTTCAATATTTTAATGCCATCTCCTTAATACAGTTGTACTGGTGATACACAGACCCATACAGTATTTTTGCAACATAGGTCTCATTATGGAATGCACACAGGATTTGAATGGGCTTCGTGGGGCTCTAACTAACAGTAGCAGCGGAGATAACTAAACACAATAAATAAATAACGGGTGGGAGAGAGAGAGAGAGAGAGAGAGAGAGACATCATTGCTATTACGTTGTCCCACATTTCCATCTCTCATACACATGCAAACGTACAAACACACACACACACACCAGTCCACTACTTGCCCCAGATGTCTGCAATACTGCAACAAAGTTTATAGCCTGGAAAATGCCATCAAAGACTACTGCTCAAGGAGATACCGCAATTCTGCCATT
>NW_024044237.1:25783126-25796626 GCF_014851395.1 Micropterus salmoides | reverse complement strand
GCGTCCCTCACTTGTGTCCCCCCTCCCTTCATGGCCCAGAATGGCCCTTCTTTCCATTTTTAAACTCCAGGGTTTATCTGCAGTTGTGTAAGCTATGCTTTGCCTGTCCTTATCTCATAACCCATAACACCACCACTACTACTGCATGCTAAGGAAGGCCACCCAGCACCCACTGGGTCACATGCATGCAACTTGAGATTCTGGGAAAATGTTGATTTAGGAGTTTTACAGTAGTGCTCTCTTGGCAGTGCTGAGGGCACTAATGTAGACATATCAATTAAAAAACGAGGATGGGGAAATGGGAGCCTCTGGCACATTGACTCCTTTCATTTCTCATGTCACAAACAAGATGATCCATGTCAAATCTGTTTCTGGAAGTGTGTCAGATATGTCAGCTACAAATGTTAATTCAGTTTGGTAGAACATTTGTTTTCCAGCGTGTTTACCTTAATAGAAGTTAAGGAGAAGTCGGTCTCAAACAGGAACTGCTATTAACTACAAAATGCAAGAAATGAACCTGGCTTTCAGTTAGGGCTTTCAGTTAGGGCTACAAGCAATGAACATTTTCTTAATTTGGCCTTTTTTCTTTATTTTCACACTTCATATAGATCAATCACAATTAAGCAAAGCTAAGTGATGTCTTAAAATGTCTTGTGTTGTCTGACCAGTGGTTCAAAATACTAGGATATTTATTTTGCTATTATATGTAAGAAATAAGAAAGAAAAGCAAGTCCTACCATTTGAGAAGCTGGAAGCTGAGAATTAGCAGCAATTATTTCACTATTTTTGCTTGAAAAATAAGTGAAATGATTAATTGATTATCACAATAGGTTCTAATTTCTGCCGATCGACTAATTAAGTTACTGACTAATGGAGGACAGCCTTACCAGGGCAAAACTAGGAAACCATGATTTTTTTCTAAATGTGTAGAGGTGAACTTACACCCTGTCCATCCTCTGGATCATGCCTGACCTGTACATGTTTGCGAGTCACTCCCCGTCAAAAGAGTGATTCTTTGGTTTCCTGTTTGCCATCCTGCATTGCAGTAAGCAGCTTCAAGCTAGAGAGGCTTGAGATATTCCCACATCATCCTGTCTCCAGCATGGAAAGTGTGCATATTAACTGGAGTAACCAGGCATGGTGTCAATCCGTGATGTTGCATTGTAGACCTTGCCTACAGAGACAAAATAAGAGAGAAATGCCTCTTGCCAAAATCAAAATATGTGTTACAAGGGTAAGCATCTCTGCAACTCACATACAGCCCTCATCTGATGTGTTGATTTAGCCAACATACAGTAGCTCCATCCCACTTTGTTGAACTTGGTGGGAGCAGAGCAGTGATGCCTCTCCCAAAGATGGACAGAAAAAAAGTAAAGGAGAGGGTTATTAAATTTTTTCAGCAGTGAATTAAAGGAGGAAGCTGGACTTTTATGCATTTGGTTTAGATTCAACATAGTGGGACTGGGTATCAGTTTTCAGGTGCCTGCTCATACTTTTATTCATTTACACATTGTGTCAATATGATACTGCAGTGAAAAGAAATATTCAAAAATACAGTTGGCTTAAAGCCTTGCATGTACAGAGTACTTCTGTACAGTACTAGTTGCTGTAGCTGATCCACACAGATAAGTCATATCTACTGTTACCAGCAGGATGTCACTCTTTACAGGAAATTCCCAGGCCTAATCACAACGCGTATCCAACAACAAATGGGAAGTTTTCAGAGGCAACTTCTGGAATCTGAGCTTTGTCTCTTGAGTAATGAGACAGTGGATATTTACTGAATGTTTTGGGTGCTTGTAACAAAGGCATTTCACTTTGCCCAGAGTTTTGTTGTGATGGATACACATTTGTATTCATACACATTGAAGTTGAGGAAGATGCTAGTCTCTTAAACAGAAGTAGTGTCCTGAAACAGACAAAACTGTTTGTACAGACAACTTGTGGGATATCTAATTTCTTGCTTGATGTACAGTATGTTAGACTGTTAACATAAAGCAGGTGATTCCTGTATTGTTATGTAATAGGGTTTTTCTTCAATCTGGCATTTTACTGTGGAGGAGGAATAAGAGATGTATTGTCAGTGACATGTCATTTGGCAAGCCCACTGTTTTTCCAAGCACATTCTCACGCCATTAAGATAATCATTTGAGCATTATAAGGTTATTGCTATCTGACACCTGAAGTGTATCATACAGATAATTATAAGGGTCTCCTCAGTGTATATGCAGTGATTGTAGCCTACTACTTGTGTTCTTCCATCATATATGCAATAAAATAAAGCTGTTGTACTGTAACACATTTTTCAACACATCTTTCTTTGGAAATGCCAATTTTATCCCTCACTTTTGTTTTTAAATATTAATGTACAGAAGAAAACTCTAATATATATCTAAGGCCTCTAAAGCACCAAGGTCACCTGTGTTCTCAATAGCTTTCACTCCGAGTGTTGAAATTACTTACTTGCCTTTTACAGACTCCAAAGACTCCACTGGGATTTTTTGACATGCACCAACTCAAACACTTCAATACACCTTTTCATCTTACTTTTGTTTGTGCTCAAGGCAGATTTTGTTTCTTATAGAATGTCTTCTCTCCCATTCTGCAGGATATGAAAAGACAGAGGACACATCAGAAAAGACGTCCTTAGCTGACCAAGAAGATGCACGACTGATACACCTCAACCAACCGCAATTCACCAAGTTTTGCAACAATCGAGTCAGGTAAGGAGATGTTGTAGTTATGGAAATGATGGGAAATATTTATGTTCTGTATGGTGAATATGCAAGTCTGTTTTTTCATTATATGGGTTGCAGTAAACTGTCACATGTCCACATGGTCTGCATTTGATTTGCAGCACATGTAGAAAAGCGTGGTACACATTTATAGCTTCACTAGATCAACCCTGGAGTATCACCCAAGGAGCGGTAATGCTAGAAGGTTGTAGGTTTTTGGTGGTCTGTTTCTCCTTAATACCCCCTTCAAAAGTCAGGAGAAAGCATCAGACTTGAGTCCTGCCATCAGCAGATTGAGATTTATAACAAAAGATGAAGACAACATGTACGGTAGAGGTTTATTGTACAGCTGATGAATACAGGTTCTACAGGTCTTTGTTAGCCATGAAAATAAAGTTTCATACCAGTCACTCAAGGTTGACTTCTATTACTTACCATGCAGCATTTCAAGTGTATGTGAGTTGAAGTCTCTTTTTCCATGTCACTTAACATTAAATTGAATCCTGAAGTTCCTAGCTGCTTACAAAATTCACACTCAGAGTTGTATTCTCGCAAGGATTTTGGTGTTTGTGTGAATTGCTGCTATTTTTCACTTCGTAATGGCAACCCAGACAGTGACAGTACCTGTAGCCATATGGTCTTTGATAAGTACCTGCAAGATTTATATCACCAGTGGTGCTCTAGTCCAGATATGCCTGCCCCTTTTTATCCTGTTGTTCCTCTTGGAGGAGCGCAGTGCTTTTAGCATTAAAAGGTCAGGCTTGTTGGGTCAGACCGTCCTCTGTCAAGGAATATTACTGTTAGCATTCCTGCTGCATGAGCAGCTTGAGATATGTATGTATGTGCTTACATAGACACGGCTATAAACTGAACAAGAATAATAAATGAAAAATGCAAGTACGCTTATGGTTATGCAATTTGTTAGGTCAGCTTCATGTATTGACATGACAAACAGACGCAAGCAGCTAAGAAAATTGCAGAAAATCTTTGTTCCTCCAGTTTGTTTCCTTAAATTACTCAACTGTAAGAAAGTGGATGCTGACTCTACTGTATTTCAGTTGTTTTCCTCAGGACCTTTCATTTGTTAGGTCGATATCACATCAGTGTCACCTATCATTCTTTCAGTTTTACTTTTAGTTTGGTCATTAGTTATTAACACACAAAGGTCACTGACTTAGCATTATTAACCGGTTTGGAGAACCAGATGGCTGACTTATTATGCATCAGAGAAGTTTACATAATATGGCCTTTGCTATGAAAGAGCACCTCTACATATTTTTAAAATGAAAGTGTATTTTTTACATTTTTGTGACCTTACCGGAGGTGATCATTAATTCAGTGGGTGGCCTCACTGAAAAATAAGGCAAATATTACGACACACAAACGCTATAATCAAAAGGCAGTTACAATTAATAATCATTGTTATCGACTTCCTAATATTCAACTGAACTGAATATTGTCTTGAGAATTTGCCTATGACTGTCCACCTACCAGTTTAATCTGATTCAGAATCACTTGGCTTAGATATGACTGAGGTTTAAGTGCTACTGCGTTCATTGAACAATGAAACACAGCTTACAGTTGACTTCGCTTTTGAGTTCTTTTTCATTCTTGCAGTTTTGCATTTCAGATGTGCCCAAACATTTGCCTCAAGCCTTGAAGGCACACATCGGGGTTTAGGCTGCTCTAAAGATCTCAATTTGTTCACAAGGATTGGTTGTTGTCTCAATGTGACCTGTGGAGACACTTACAGGAGCACAGGGTCTGTTAGAAATTGTGAATCAAATTTTACAAGCAGACAGAAAGCCCTCACAGGTTTCTTGCTTTCACTTTGCTTTCCCATTTTTTCTCTACACAATCACATGTCACTGCTCTGTCCACACGACTCCTGCCTGTTTTCACTGTTACGCATGGTAGATTGTTTATCCAGCTGAACTGGTTGCTGCCAGATCCGTTTGTAACGAAAGATTATTTATTGCTAAGATGTTGACAGCGTATACTATGGCAAACAGGAGTGGCTGTAGAAACCATTTTACTGCTGTGGATCCATGAAAGGCTGATATTGTATATTCTTGTGTGGAAAACAATGGGCAGCTGCATAGACACAGACAGGTCACACATAACTCACTGACTAGTCATGAAATTAGTACAATTGTCCCTTAAACTTGCCTTAGTCACCTAACCACATGAACTACACATTTGACTAAGTGGTATTTATACATATTTCTTAACATACTGGGTGGCTTTTCAAATGTAAGCTTCTCATTTTAACAGCACACCATAAATAAAAACTAAACTGTACACATGACACACTACACAATAAAGTTTACCATCACAGTTAACTGGTGAGTTACAGCACTGCTTGTATGCAATGTAACAAGTACAGTTACAGGGACATCTTGAAAGGATATCAAACAGTAGGTAATTCATCCGTAAAAGGTTATTGGTTGAACCAGTTGTGTGAAAGTTCTGTTCTGTGTGCAGGACAAGGAGAGACCAATATATTATTATGCCTTGTCTGACATTATCTAACCATCTGTCCAACCATTCAAACACCATATAGAAATTATGTGTATATTTTGATGCATTCAACCCACAAAGATATAAATGACATTCTGCTTCATATATGGGTTGTGCAAGTGAACTGCCTAAATTGACTGTGATTGTATAAGCTTCAGCGGGTAGCTGACGGCCTTGGTTATTTCATCATCTCTTTTGTTGTTCACTCTATGCTGCTAACACTAGGGCTGCAACTAACGACTATTTTGATAGTCTATTATTCTATCGATTATTGAAACAAATAATCAACTATTCGGATTACAAATCACAAAATTATACATTGACTCTGATTTAGCGTCACATCAGTTTTTAAAATAAACTTGAGGTTGTGCAACTTGTAGGCATGTGCTAATTAACAATCAAGACAATAAAAATTAATACTGCTTTCAAAAATACATCTTTTAATGACCGTTTCTGCTGCAGTTACGCCTTCGCCTCACAGCAAGAAGGTCGTGGGTTCAAACCCTGGTTGCCCCGGCCTTTCTGTGTGGAGTTTGCATGTTCTCTGTGTCTGCGTGGGTTCTCTCCGGGTGCTCCGGCTTCCTCCCACCATCCAAAGACATGCAGGCTAGGTTGATTGGTTACCCTAAATTGTCCTTAGGTGTGAGTGTGAGCGTGAGTGGTTGTTCGTCTATGTGTGGTGACCTGTACCCCGTCTTCGCCCGATGTCAGGCTCCAGCCCCTGCGACCGGTTGACGATGGATGGATGGCACATCTGATGGATGGATGGCACATCTGCGATGTGAATGTTGCGTTGTGTAACTGATAATTATTTGCTACTTTCAACACCATCAACAATCAATTAATTGACCAAGGGAAGAAACAGACCACATCAGACCACATTTTGATAATATAATATAATTGATAATGTGTGTTTCAGCAGTGAAATAACACGACATTGTTTTTTTTACCCTATACTTGAATAAATAATCTTTATTTTAAATTAACACACATATTTCTGGACAAGCAGCGGGTTTCAAGCTTATTTACTGTGATAGTCTTCGTCTGGCAACAGCTGGGTAACACTGTGGCCCCTGGCAGCCCATTTAGAGTCCTCCGTGGCTCATGGGTGGGTCATGACCCAGTCATTTAAACAACATAATCTGCTGTCATTACCAATCATGAACGTTATGCAAGTCATGGTGCAGAACATCCTCATCAGGCAGTCCTCCAGGTGTGCTGTTCCACATGTGTTAACATGTGATGTCACCTGTGAATAATGGGGACAAAAACTCTAATCTATTCAGGATTGTAAGATTTTGTTCTATTTTGAGCAATCTGATTTAAATTGTATTTAAATCCACTATAAATGATTACAACTCATGGGGAAAGATTGGTGTGTGTTTGACTGTTTAGAAAATATGTAAAAAAAAGATGAAGACTATCCAAAAAAACAAATATTCAGTTGACAGTTGTTGAATGTTTTTACTGTTTTTATTATTATTATTATTATTATTATTATAATTATTATAAAAATAGACATTCATAATGCCTGCTGTGGTGTAAATGTTGATACATGGGCTTAAAGGTTCTTTTGGTTGATGCGGCATGGTGATAATCTGGATATCTGGTTATCTGTGAGTTATTCTGAGTAACTAGAGAGTAGGACATGGCGTGCTTTACACCTTGAGATCAGAAATAAGGATCAAGCGAAGAAAATAAAGTGATAAACAAACAGAGACGGATGATCAAAAACACAATATGACAGATTTGTATCTCAAGGGATAGACTGAGGCGGAAACAATTGTGCATTAGCACAACCAAACACTATCTGTCTAATACCCTGTGGGGTCACTGAGACTGCACTCATGGTATTGTTATGGGCTTTGAATGATGTATGGCAAAGTATTTCACAACAGGAAGACTAATTTACATTAAGGGTGACCTTTCTACATCAGAATTAAAAGGGAAAAGAAAAACAAATCAACCACTTGGTATTCCCCTAGTTTTCCTGAAATCAGAAATTACAGAAATACTGCAAGGGACAATAATAACCTGAGGGGTGTGCATGTGTCTCTCTCTCTCTCACACTCACACACACACACACACTTATTTGAACCACTACACACAAATAGACACATGATGGCAAACTTTGAGCTTTCTCTTTCCTCCTGGAATACAATGGTACACACATTTCATAATTTATTTTTTTCTTGGAACTTTGCAAGACTTCCCGCAAGTTATAGCACGTGTTTTGTACATTTTCATTTGTTTTTATTTGTTGTTTCTTACTATAAAAGTCCTGTGTTTGTTTCTTAAAGATCACTGTGATATCTGCCGTATCCCCTCTAGACATCACCCTACATACCTTCAGACAGCTTCAAAGATTCTTATTGTTCTACGAAAGCAAAAAAAGGCCATATGATTTTATTTGTATAAGCAACTTAACATTGGGAATGTATGCTACTGAATTTAAAGAAGTGAGTATTCTACTTTGAAAACCATGCATCTGAATTTCAATTGGCTCAAATTGAATTTAGGATGTTCAGACACCAAAATTCAACATTAAAAATTTAAACTTGACCACTTGGCCACCATGGAAGTAATCAAGCCTGAATTGAATCGATCAGGCCTCTGTTGTGTCAGGCATTGTTCTGTCACTCATATAATCGAAGAATGTTCAGATGAGTGACTGGAAACCTTGTATACATAATTGTTAACTTTTTCTGTCTGAATTTGTGAGCCTGAGAGATATTTTGGATATTTCAAACTAGGGAATTTAAACTGCATGAATTCAGATACATGGTTTTCAAAATAAAATATTTTACTGCCATAAATCCAGTGGTTCAGTTTTACAATTTCAAATGAATGCGACTTGTCTTTGTGTTCATATTATTTTGCTCTATCTGCAGTTATTCAAATTTAAATGGATTTTATAACACTAATCTCTTATCAAACTTTTTAGAGGTGACCCAGAGATTATGATTTTGTGTCCTTTCACAAAAACTGAAATAACCAGACTAGACTAAAGACTACACTTTGGTGAATGAAACAAAGCTGGTCCTTTCTTGACCCTTCTTCTGACAAGGCTCTTCATAAGGCTGTTCTGTGGGGCTGGTATTACACTGTACCGCTGTCAGAACAATGCCTTTCTCTTATTCACTTGCTTTCACTCTGTCCGTCTCACTCACCATGGTCAGCTTCCCTGTTCCAGGCAACCGGGATGACTGTGAATGTAAAACTCATTTTTTAAATGTTTTTATTAACTCAATTCAATGCCAGCCCATTTACCCATAACTTTACATTGTGCTTGTGGAAGTGCTACAAGTGAAAAAGGCTGAAAATGTTCTTGTCAGATATGATTCAGACTAGCAGGAATAAAACCGTGACATCACTTATGTTAACCTCCATATGCTTAGCCCCCTTTAGAGAAGTTGGAGGCTATACTCTGATATTCTGCTTGTATATGTGTGACGGCTTCTGTGTGTGCGCGAGTAAGCAAAGTGCTGCCAGTGGCTTGGCATACATCATACCCTATATGTTCTCCTAAAGTGGCTGTTCTGACTGGCCCTTTAACACAGATAAAGTTAATCAGACTGCTCGAGGTCTGATTCTCAGACTGTTGAGGGCTCCACCAGCCTTGATATACCATCGCCATCAACCTCCCCCCACCGCTTTTTCAACTCCACTGCAACATAGCTCACGTCTGCCTGGAGCTCTTTACAGCCCCTCTGCCTGCTCCCTTCTTCCTCCTAATTATTCTTTATGATCGTCGAGTCCACTGGTCTCTGCTGTTCATCAGCCTCGCACACAAACACAGACGCAACAGAAAGGACTTTCTTGAATGGGAGAGATCAGGGGCAAAGAATTGCTAATTTTGAATATATTTGAATTTCAGATGCATTTTGAATGTCAAAAACATAAAAGATACTGCTCAGATTTTGAGAACTAACCGTTTGTTTCTCTTTTGTGTCCCTCTCTCTTACTCCCTCCTCCACCTATGGCCTTGTTTGCTGCCTGATGTGGTCTTCAGCACAGCCAAATATAATGTCCTCACCTTCCTTCCCCGGTTCCTCTACTCACAGTTCAGGAGGGCAGCCAATGCTTTCTTTCTCTTCATTGCACTCTTGCAGGTAAGATCCCACCGTTTCCATGCTTCTGTGACATAGATTTAAATAAAAATATAACCTGCAAACCACCTTATTGATGTTTAAATCTCGGCTCTTCTCAGCTTCAGTCTTTGCTGTGTTCCAATCAGAGTACGAGGGGTCTTTTTTTTTTTTTTTACTGTTCACCATGACCTAGACACTATTTCCAAAGGTCATGGCTGTAATTTCATATACACATAGACAAGCTCTCTCACTCACACTCACACTCACACACTCACACACACACACACACACAGACACACACAGACACACACACACATAGACAGTACTTTATATAGCCTGATAATGAATAATACATGTAATACTCTGTGTACCTCCTTTAAAAGCAAACTAGATTTGCCTGCAGGCTCAAAAGACTATACTGCATATTACATGCCTTGGAAATGCACGGGGTGCCGTGGGTGGCTTTGTTTTTGTCCTTCACTGTACCACTATCACTAAACTGCAGTAAAAAACTGCACTGTTCTTTACTTAGTGTGACATGGGGCGGTCAAATAGTCCTGCTGATGTGGAGCCACAAGTAGAAAAGAAGGCGTGATGTGAAAATCTTTATTATTAAATTTGTTAAAGAAATACACTTCTCCTGGCAAGAGAGTTTCAGTTTCCAGCTGGTAATTGTTTTTGATTTCAGTCCAACAACAGCCACAGATCTCAGCAGTGCTGGCACTGTTTTGATTGATAAATACCAGCAGAACAAATACTTTCTGCCCTGAGAAAGTTTGCAGTGATTTGCCTGTATACTGTAGGTCAACATTAATCCTTTATAAGAACACTTAAAGCCTCAACCACCAATTATTACTGCATGATTCAAAGGAGCCTCACATTTCAGGTGTTTAAAACTTCAAAGAAAAGATTAACTAATGAGAGAATGAACTTTGATTCTGTCTTTGCCCATATTCGTGATGACAGACGACCCTTCGTTAATGAGAGCATTGAGGATGGGAAAGGGCTCTATCCAGTGACCTTGAAGTTGCTACTTTGAAAAGCAGCCAATGTGAATCTTCATTACCTGCCCTGTCGAAGCTGCGACCTTGAATAAAACATCTATGCAGATGAGGCAGACGAGAGATCCATTTCATTCAAATTTCCTTCGAGCAGTATAAAAGTGACTGTCTCCTGTGGCCCTCGCTTGGCTTTAATTACGCTGGCATTTGACTGTTAATTTTGGAAGACTTAAAATAGCAAAATAATTAATCATTCAGTGGTAAGGAGAGGATTATAATAGTACTAAGAAAGTTTTGTGTGCAGGGTAGACCTCTTTGTTTGGAGTTTGTACAATTTTGAGTGGATTCTATCAAATGCTGGTTACATAATTTGAGATGGGATTTGTGATTCATAGGTTTGGAACTAGGCTACTAATGTATAGCCCTGTGACGCTTTGATTGATAACACCGTCAACTGCCAGTCTGTTTGTTTTGTGTAAAATATGCATGATATGTTTTTATCTCAAACCATGTCAAACTTGCAAATGAGATAACAAGACAAGACCATGCACGAAGGCCAGATGTCTCTGATGGCCACTGTCATCCTTTTTAATTTTTCCTTATTGTGTCTCTTTTAGCAAATCCCAGATGTGTCTCCCACTGGTCGCTGGACCACACTGGTGCCGCTGCTCTTCATCCTAGTGGTGGCTGCTGTCAAGGAGATCATTGAGGATCTGGTAAGACGAATCTCAGATAATATTATTTGATACTGGTCTTTGTGATTGTTTCACCCTGTCAAACGGTCTCTCTTTCTGTGGGAAAGTTTAAATTGTATTGTATTTTACAAAACATTTTATTCAAGACCTTTTATTACTGAAAGTATTACGAAATATTCTCAGATTGGTTTAATAGCTTGAATATTTACCATATAATATATTGTCGCATTAAAGTGTTTGTCATAGGTACATCACTATTGCAGAAATTAAGACATGCACACATCAGCGAGACCCTGAATTAAAAAAAACAAAAACACACAGTCAGCAAGTATAAAAAGGCAATCAACAAACCTATGCATATTGTTTAAACAACTTTTGCATCCCAGCCAACATATCATGTTTCTTTATGAACGCAGGCAGTGTGGACACAGCTACATTGGCTATATGTAGTAGAGTGTGGTAAAAATAGTATATAAAGCAGGTCTACACCGTACAAAGAGTACAGTCCTCTATATGAAACGTGCAATAGGATAAATTCTGTTATGAATTGACGCCATATAAATAAAATTTTATTGAAAAAGTGTGATGTATATACAATTTGTGCATTGCAAAAAAATAATCGATTTGTTGTAGACTATTAAATAATTTGCCATCTATTTGGAAAATTGACTAATCAGTTTGAGTAATTTAATTATTATTATTATTACAGCTTCTTAAATGTGAATTTGTTCTTGTTTTTTTACTCCTCGATGAGATTAAACTTAATATCTTTAGGTTGTGGATGTCATCTTGGTCTTTGGGAAACACTGATCCACATTTTTCACCATTTTCTGACATTTTATAGACCAAACAACTAATCGATTAATCAAGAAACTAATCGACAGATTAATCAATGATGAAAATAAGCCCTATCCTCAATATCAATGTTGTTAATATACTGCACAACCTAATGCAGTTAACAATACCTTTCAACAGAATAGTGTAAGTACATGAAATAGATAAAGTAAAAACATTCTCTGAAAATGTTACTTTACTTTATTGGTAAGGTAAGTCAATTGTTGAATTGATGTACCTTGGCTTGAAGAGACTGTCCCACTATAGAGAGTGCGGGCTTTTGTTTTGTCTCGTACCGTACAGTATGTCCTCTGAGTTCTGAACTGTGGAGCAGAGAAGAGGCAACATACAGACCACACCATCATGCATAGACGCGCACACGCGCACACACGCACACACACACGCACACACACGCGCGCACACACACACACACACACACACACACATTTCAGAGGTCACAGCTGTGCCTACTGCACCCACAGTACTCATTCAGACAATTAACCTAGATACTGAATGCTCATGCACAAAGGCAGTTAGTTCTAATAAAACAAAACAACTGTCTGCCGGTCAGATATTTATTTTATATGAAAGGTTGATTTCAGTATTATTTTCTTGTGGTTAAATCTTTTTATTGTATGAATTCTTGTTTGCTGGTACGTTAAATGCTTCAATGTTGCATTCTACTGTATTGCAGTGACACTGCAATGCGATCCTCTATGCAGGTCCCAGTGGACAGATACTATTAGCTTCTGTCTCGTGCTGAAGGGACCAGCACAGCACTTTTTCTCTTGGCCTGTTGTGAAAAACATGGGAACGGAGTGGTGATGACTGTCTTTATTGCTGAAGGTCACCTGCACACACGTCTGCTCCCTCTGCTGCGCTGTCCCTCACAAATTGACCTTACAGGGCAACATCGACCCCTAACTTCATGAATGATGCACTATGGTCACACACTGTACAGCATTATTTTACCTTGTTACTGCCTCTCTGTCCATTGGCCCATTTTCTTCTGAGTAGTTTTCAGTTTAAAATGTTACAAACGGAAATAAAAGTGTGAATCATGTGTTTCACAATAGTGTGTGGTGCACTTCTACACAGTGACACTGTTTCCTTATTACTCTGTTAAGTTTCCAGTCAAATTGCCAGCAGTTGAATTAAAGATTTTTTTGTTATTGCCCTTCTGTGGTTAAACCTCCTTCACTGCTGCTCACTGTCTCATTCGGTTAATGTTGAAGCCATATTAGCAGATTAATCAAGGGAACATTGCAGATGCTCTACCCTTCTATCTTTTGCTGCTTTAAATTTTTTTCCCTCTATGGCTGAAGTCTACAGAGACCTGATACTGCAGTACTTACGCATAACCCCTGCATGCTACTCGCCCTCCACTGCACTGTGATTATACACATCATCTACATACAGTACATCTGCTTTTCTCCATGTCCATTGGGATAGAAGGAGCGAGGGAGGAAGCGACATAGAATATGAGAGGGGTGAAAGGCAGGAAAAGTTGTGCAGTAATGGCTATTACTGCACATCTGAATAGAGGAGGGTCTGTAGCGAGAATAGACAGTGTCAATAAATGAAATGAGCTGACAGCTTTGGCACATGGGATGATGAATGAGCT